>NW_027518497.1:0-39780 GCF_051622035.1 Arctopsyche grandis | reverse complement strand
TATAGCTCTATTTACTTATAAACCTGCAATGAGAAGTTCAGAAAACAGAAGAGTTTCTATTAAGAATGTGTTAAACAGTGCTTTATATGATCCCATGCAGATAGAATATGAAGAGATAGGGAAGGGTGTTGCTTTGTGTATGCTTCTTAAAAAAATTGATTCTAATTATCCTTTGTTTAAAAAAGAGCCTTTAAATGAAAGTGATTATTTTTATAATTTAAAATTGGTTCAAATTTATTTTGCTAAGAAATGTGTAAAGCTTTACTTTCCTATAGGGAAAATGGTAAAATTAAGATTACAAGATAATTTAGAAGTAATTCAAACATTGTACAGATACACATTGAAAGAAGCTCCTCATTTGTGTTTAGGGGTGGAGGGTGATGTTTCAGAGAGTGGAGTGAGAAGTGAAAGTGATGCTGCAGAGAATGGAGTGAGTGCTGTTTCTAAAGGGGAATGCGTTCTTGTAAGTGGAGTGAGAAGTGAAAGTGATGCTGTAGAGAATGGAGTGAGTGCTGTTTCTAAAGGGGAATGCGTTATTGTAAGTGGAGTGAGAAGTGAAAGTGATGCTGTAGAGAATGGAGTGAGTGCTGTTTCTAAAGGGGAATGCGTTCTTGTAAGTGGAGTGAGAAGTGAAAGTGATGCTGTAGAGAATAGAGTGAGTGCTGTTTCTAAAGGAGATTGCTTTTCTGGGAATTCATTAAAAGAAAAATCTTTATTTTATTCTGAAAATGTGCCAGTTATTAAAGCAGAGTTAAATGAGCAAATACAAGAATTGAAAGAACAGAACAACGTGCTACACTCATTAACTGAGAAATTAAAAGATTCAGCTATAATTTTGCAAAACGAGAGAAACTTTTATTTTGAAAAACTTGTTTTAATTGAAAAGTATTTGATTGAAAATGAGGCCGAAGGCATTACAGTAGAGAAAATATTGCAAATACTTTATAAAGTTTAATTTGAATAAAAATGTTAAGGCAATTAAGGGGTGTTTTTATTCTAATGAAATGGTATATTTATTTAAATTTAATAGATAATTAAAGGGTTATCCTTTTATAATCAATTAGATTTAATAATTTTATTTCATTTATATTGTTTTCAATAATTACGGGCTTAATCTATAATTAAGTAGATCTAATAATTTAATTTATATGTTTATAATCAATTAGATTTAATGCTTAAATAAAGGTGTTGTTATAGTATAATTGGTTGGATTTGATAATTAATTAAAGGGGTTATCATGGTATAATCAGTTGGAGTTCAATTTTTGTTCTAATTTTATAAGGAATATAAGTGATCTCAAATCACTAAGCTCTTGTACTACCAGTGACCACAATCAATGGTAATTTAAATTTTCTGTAATCATTATTACAAACCTCTTGTACTTCCAGTGACTACAATCAGTGGTCATTTAAATTTTATGTGATTACTCCCATTTTTTCAATAAATCTTATTTTGTTATCTTCAAAGAGTCTTCTTTTATAACATTAGATGCTCTTAAATATCTTCCTGGGAACACTAGTGATTATATGCATGCTTCAATCTCCGTTCTTTTTTTTTATTAAATTTTTGCTTTAGTTTTTAGATCAATCTTTATTTCAAATATATATCAATTGGTAAAAATCTTTTTAAATTAAATAAATATCTATGTTTATCTCAGGCTCTAACTTGATTCTATTGATTATTTTTGGAGTTTATTTCTATTTCTTTTACTTATTTTTGTATTGCCACTGTATTATATTGTAAGTCTTAGACTAATATAATGTATTTCTTTTATAAATATTTTTATTATCTGAAGATTTATTAACCATTAAGGGTTATTTATTACTATTTCACTTAATCCAATTTCTCAAGGTCAATGGGACACTTAGTCCTAAGGCTAGCCGACTGTCGGCAGAGGGATAGAGATGCTATAGGGGCCCCCAGAGTTTTGTAGGAAACTTCTTTTTTTGCTGTAGGCAACCACTTTTCAATAAATCCGCTTTTTTTTTATTTTATTACTATTTCAGCAAATATTATATTAATGATTTCACTGAGTTATCGGAAAAAGTGGTAAACGTAAACCCTGATATTCCCAAACATAAAATAATTGTCTTTTAAACCTTAAATCAATAATTATATTGATCTAACTCTATGTAAACTTTATTATAATCTTTTTTAAATTATTCTATTATATCCTTCTTACCCGATCTATAAAAATTATTCAGGGGTATCATCTATTATATCCTCCTTGTTTCACTTTACCTGATCTATCATATCCTCAAAACTACCATATAGGACCGGCCTTATTTTAATATATGCAATTTTACGTTTGTTTACAAACACACTCATCCCCCTTTTTTTATTTACCCCCCTTATATAATTCATGATAAACATCAGAAAACATTCTATTCTTTCTTTACCAAATAAAATAAAAAGGGATATTCTTACTTTCTCGCTTCCTTTATTTTTAATTAGTTCTACAAGGGAAAATAAAAATATTAATCTTTATTGGACTTCTATTATTGGTGCCTTATTTGCTTTAATTCCTTTAAATTCTAAAAAACAAATGTCTTTATCTTCCCTTTTGTTTATTTTACAGATCTTTTATCCAAAATATTATTTTTTTTCGTTAGGCTTTTCTTTATTTCAAGCTTATAATTGTAAAATTCTATCTACTAAAGAAGATGAAATTTCTATTTTTATTTCTAAAATAGAAATATTGGGGTGGCTTTGTTCCGAATTTTTAATTTTTCCTAAAATTATAAAATTAATTTTTGGTTGTTTTTCCTTATTTATTTCTTATAATTGTGAATCCCCGTGTTTTGAAACCGATGATCCTTTTGATGCAATGAAAAAAAGAATTGAAATCCCTACTTTAATAAATGCAGAATATAGAAATTTTGTACAAAATGGAAATACAGAAACTAGAAATTTAAAATTTAATTTTTTTACAAATTTAACACCCTTTTTATTTGAAATTCTTTATTTAACGGGAAATAATAAGCTTTTCATTTTATTCTGTTCCTTTTTTAGTATTGAAATTACTGAATTTATAATTTTTTTAATTGCAATTTTAGCAATGTTAAATTTACAGTGGATTCCTTTTGTTGCAATTTTAAAAGGAAGTGCCAATTCTAATGTTATTTTTAGAGTGTTTAGTACAAGTGTTTCTATTTATTTAATTTCTATTGTGAAGAATATTCTAGATGTTAAAATGTAGTTATTTCATGTTTTGAATAATCGGAGATTGTGTTGATCAATAAATTTGAACTAATTGGGGAGTTAAATAGGTGGAGATTGTGCCGATTAATAAATTTGGGCGGTAGTTAATTATTAATGTGTTATTAAGTTGAATAATCAAAGAGCTTTCAGGTTATTTACTAGTTAGTGAGTTAATTAATTAGGGATTTGGTTTAATTCATCAAGACGAAATTATTTAATTAGAATGACGTTTTGACCGATTATTTACAATTTAATTAGAAAGTGAATAACGAAATCTATAAGATGACATTGAGATTTAACTCGGTAATTAAATTAATTTCCGGTGGAGTAAATGATGGGATTCTATTTTCCCATGTGGTAACCAAATAGTGGTGAAATATCTCTTTTATTACACAGACACGAACATTATCAATTAAATTAGATTTTTTCATTTGGTGATAAGGGTTAAAGATTAGGGCTTTTTATTGAAATAGAGGTTAAATTAAACTTAAATTGATTAAATAATATAATAAGAATTTAATAAATTGTGGCTTTTAATATTAAAAGTCGAAGATAATCATAACAAGGGTATTTATTAAATAATATTGGCTTAAAAGCTAGAAACAACCCTAAATGCTAATTTTACCAAAACTCTAATTTAATCTATGAAATTATTAAAATAGAAAGACACAACTCCGGGAGTATTTGTCAAATGAAACTGTAAACAAGCACCATTTTATCTGCGAAAACACAAAATTAACAACTGTTTATTATTACAAAAGTAAATCAAACAACATTTTATAGTTAAAAACACAAACCCTCCCATTTTATAGTTAACAAGCATAAATAAATAAAAAATTTATAAATCAACTAATTTTTAAATAAGCATCTATCCGCAAAATTAAATAAAAATATAAATTTAACAATTATTAAATACAATTTTTTTCATAAACCCCCATCTAAAAATTTATTTAATACACACATTGCTTATGTGCTACTTCGTTTTCATTTATACGTGTCCCTTCATCTAAAACCCAATTTTCAATTTTATCATCCCAAATCTTTTTTATTATTTTCCCACAAATAAGGCAATTTGGGGATTCTTTCTCCCATATCATAGCTTCTACTACCCCTTCTAGTGTTAAATCTAATTTATCTATTTTATTAATTGTTTTTGAACTAAAAAACTCTCTTCTAAGTACTACCTTTGCCCCTAAAGCATTTGTAAATCGTCTATGATCATCAATATGTAAACCAAATTCTGATACATAATCATTTGAAAATCTAAGACCACATAATTTACATTGTAAAATAGGAAATAAATAGATAGGATCTATGTCTTTATTTAAATCAAAACAATTTTTAATTTTAATTTCTGGTAAAATATTTTGATAAAAAACGGAATATTTTGAAACTTCTTTATTTTGGTGTTGTAAATCTTCCGGTGTTGAAGAATTAATATTTATTTGATTTATTTCTGCCGTTGAAGAATCTTTATTTGAATAATTTATATTTGATTGGTTCATTTCTGTTGGTGGAGGATCTTTACAAAAATCTCTAATCGGTTGTTTTTCATCTACTGTAAATCCAAGCCCTGGGATTCCCCCTTCCGTTTCAGTACTTGATTCATTTAATTTGATTTTTTTAAAATGTTTTAAATTTAAATTTTCAATAGATTCCGCTATTAAATCTTCATTGTGAAGATTTTCTACTATTATTTCATTATTATTAAAAGTAGAATCATTAATTATTTCATTATTATAAAAATTACCATTTGTCTCTATTTTTTTATTATTAAAATTTCCATTAATTTTTTCATTATTGTAAATATCCCCATTACCCTCTATTGTTTCATTATTGTACAATTTAAATCTGTTTGCAATTCCTTCTTGATTATCAAAGGCAATTATTGGCATTTCTTTATTTTCTTTTTCTTTAGCAATTACTGTAAAATTTAGATTTTTTGTATTTATTCCCGATTCATATAAAGAACTTGCCAATTCTAATAAATCATTGGAATTACTAAAAGATTCCTTAAGTATTTCATATGCTCTAATGTGGATCTTATTTTCTTTATCAAACGTTTCTAAGAATTTAGCTATGTTTTGCTCAGGAATCATGGGTTAGATTAAAGAGTAAATAAAATAAGAATCCAAGATAAAAGATGGGGCTATTTGATGATTTTGGAAATATAAGTTTGTAGGGGTTTTACATTAATTATTAGACGTATTTGAACTTTATTAATTATTGAAATCTTTAAATAAAAGTTGAGCGATTCATACATTCTTTTTATACTTTTTTTAATATAAAATTTTTATTTCATCGAACTATGATTTTTTTGATTTATAAAATTTTGCTCTTTGAACTATTCTTTGTTTTAATTAAATTGTTTAATAAATTAAAACATTCCTGTTCTAAATAAGACATTAATGCCACAGCTTGTAGAAACGTTGGGCTCAAAAGGGGATTAAGTAAATTATTATATGGTAATATAAAAGGGCTTGCTAATTATAATCTTGCAATTAGAAAAGAGCTAAATCGCCATTATGTAATAGATCCAATTCACTATAATGGCATAAAAAACGACTATAATTCTGTGAAGTAAGTTATTTTTTCATATAGAAATTCTTGGCTGTTGTTTGTAAGAAACCGAGCACCCAATTTATCTCTTTTTTAGAGTAAAATTTTTTAAAGTAAATTTCATTAAAAAGTTTATTCTTTATTTGTGTTTTAAATTTATTTATTAGATGGTTTTGTGTTATTTCCAAATAAAGGTGATCATTTATTGTTAGGATTGTGCTTAAAATAGCAATACTTTTAATTGGATAACCTAGTGCATTTTTTTTTAAATTAAATATCCTGTATTTAAACTTTTCCAACCGAGTCGAAGTATAAATCTAATCTAAAATACTAGATAAGATTCTCGGACCGATTCAAGCGATTCCAGAAGAAAATGTGATGATAAAAAGCCAGAAAGAGGAATCGTAGCAGAAGTCAGTTTTAACCTGCTAGCTTTCAGGATATAATCGGTCTAAGACTAATATAATGTTTAAAAAAACAACCCCAATTGATGTATTGTAAAGGGAATTATATTACTTGAAATGGGCTTGGAGAATGGTAGCTTAGGTTTATTCTTAAATATCTGTTTTATATTGAGATTCAAAGCCTCTGGTAGAAGCTTTTATTTCTGTTTATAATTTAGAAAACTAGAAACTTTTACAGCAGTAAAGTCATTTCGACTAGAATATTTCCTACCTTTTTAACTTATACCTTTATTCCCGAATTTATTTCCAAACACCAAGTTTAAGGCGTTTTGCTCCATGTAGACTTAGAAATAAAGTTGGAATTATCCAAGTTTCTAAACACACTCCGAATTTTAACTAAAGGAGATTCTTACAGGCGTCCGAAGGGCTGAATTACTTCAAGCAGAGAGAAACGATGTTCCGACCAAAACAAAAACATATTCTTAGAGTGGTAAATAGACAATTTGGACTTTTTAAATATGTGTTGTACTGCGCTAAAGATCAAATGTCATTTTTTCTAAATTTCTGATTACAGGTGGGAAGACTGGGCCAGAGATATGTTTAAGAGTTGCCAAGCCTAATTACAGCCTGAATTGCACACACCCTCCTCTCTTCCAGGCCTGAAAAAACATGCCTATTAACTGGATTTTTCAAAAAGCGCTTTTTAAAGCTGCAAATCGTAAATAGGTCTTTGGCAAAGCTAACCATAGTTCAATGTCAGTTTTCTAGACCCCATTAATTGTTGGGCCCAAGAAACATTTATCTCGTGCAGATTTTTTAAAGTTGGGCTTTGCTTTAAACATACGTATTTGTTTAAGTATAAAGTATGTCAAATTTAAAATATTTTTGACGTTACCGTATTAAATATATAGTCGGTACAATAGAGTTTATGCATAATTTTGCAGCTCTAAATATATTTATTAAAAAAATTACTAGAAATAAGCTAAATAGCAATTATTAAATAAATCATCTTTTTTAAAAAAGATAATTAATTTATTAATATGGATAAAAAACATATTGCTATGATCTATAGAATCTCTAAATATCCAATTTAACACTCTTGCCATTTTTAAATATATAATTAGTTTATTAATATGGATAAAAAACATATTGCTATGATCTATAGAATCTCTAAATATCCAATTTAACACTCTTCCTATTTTTAAATATATAATTAGTTTATTAATATGGATAAAAAACATATTGCTATGATCTATAGAATCTCTAAATATCCAATTTAACACTCTTCCCATTTTTAAATATATAATTAGTTTATTAATATGGATAAAAAACATATTGCTATGATCTATAGAATCTCTAAATATCCAATTTAACACTCTTGCCATTTTTAAATTTATAATTAATTAAATTAAAAGTAGGCCCCTATAAATCTCGATATCAGACCCTTTTTAGCCCTATTGTCATCTTTAAATATATAATTTTTGATCATTAAAATCAAAATTATTTTTTAATATCTAGTAAATGATTCCAGGCATCTAATTTGAGAAGTTGATATATATTTGAAATTAAATACAATGAACCAAAAGCTATATAAAACTTTCCTTGTTTCTCAGATGAAATCTTTTCCAATATTCTTTCTAATGTCTCTATTTTAGAAGGTATTTTATTTTTAATAATTGATTGAAGTAGAATAGGCTCTAAACATTTTATCCAAGGCATATTTATTGGAGTATTAAACTCTGTAAACACAATACTTTGCTTTATTTTTAAATTATTATCGAGTATCATATTTATCATTAATTCATAATGTTTTTCTTTATTTATTCCCACTATCCAAACTATTTCTTTAATATCGTCGTTAAAATTATAATTTTCAATATAATTTTTCAACTCATTTATACTACTTATGTTATGTGCGCCATCTAATAAAAAATGTTTATAAATAAAACTCAATCTACCCGGCCAAATAATTTTTGAACACCCTTGTTTTATATCCTCTTTTGAAATAGATTCAAATAATCTCCAGATGCCACTTTTACAGTTTTCAGAACATAAAAGCTGTTTTATAAACATTATCGTATAAATAGCCAGTGCAGAATTTTTAGCTTGAAAACCTCCTTCTAAATTTAAATTATATTTTATCTTATGTTTTTCAAATTCACAAATATAAAAACTACCATTTTTAATTGAAGAATCAACGATAATTAGCGGTATTCCATGTTCTTTACAATACTGTGAGATTATTAATTCTATCTTCTCACCTGATATCAAAATGCCGTTACTTGAAACTGTATTCTCTTGCCTAGAGATTAACATTGGTATTTTAGATTTACCGATCCCTAATTTTACATTTAAAATTTCTTCTATGGTTGTTCCTAGATAATTTTCATGATCAAAAGAAATTGAAGTAATTAAAGTCACTAATAAACTATTTTTAAATACATTAGTTCCATCATAAAGTCCTCCCATACCAACTTCAATAATACAAAGAACACAATGTAATATTTTGAAAATTTTGATAGAAGCTATGAATTCTGTTTCAAAAAGTGTTAATTCGATGTTCCAACTTTTTGAATTTTTATTAATTTGATCAATAGTTTCTAAATAAAGGGAGTTTAATACTGGGATACAATTTATTTGTATGTTGTCACGAGGGTAAAGTAATGATGGTGAATTAAACGAACCGATATTTATGTTACATTTATTTAAAGACATTATAGTTGCAATTAATCTTGAAACAGAACCCTTTCCATTTGTTCCAGTAATATGTATTACTGGTAAATCATCTTGTGGATTGTTTATGTTTTCAAGATATTTTTTAACCCGATCAGTTCCAAAATTCATTGTCCTGGGCAAATAATCAAGAATTTTTTGCTTTTTAATTTTAAAAAGATTTTGTAAAAAAGATGAGAACTATCATTTATATAAAGAGAATTTTATGTTAGAGTTTGGGCGGGAAATACATTTTTTTTGAAAATGATGATAAGCCAAATTATATTTTGAGATAAAATAAGTGGTAAATCAACTTGTATTTGAGTTAAACATTCATATTTATTTAAAATAGACAATAAATAGATTTTTCCAAAAATCCATATGAAATACAAAAAAATGCTAGAATTCCACAATAAATTAATATCATAATGTACTCTTGTTAAAAAATGTATATTTTGTCTTAAATATTCATATTAAATAACAATAAATATTTTTAGTGAAAATTTTAATTTTTATCTATTTAAATAAATAACTAGAGTTTTAAAACTACTTAATAAAATAATTTAGAGGGGGTGCTTGTTTGTTTACTATCGCCTAATTGCATATTACTATTAGACCTTTAATATCTTGACAGCTAAATTCAGTAAAATCACTTAATAATCTTTAAGAAAATTTATTTATCAATTCGTATTTTAAAAAAATAGGGAAAAAAAAGTATCCCAAAATGCCAATTGAATCAATACAACAAATTCAAATATCAAATTTGCATATGGAAGCAGCAATTCTATTCTCTAAACACGATCGTAAAACAAATAAAGCAATTAGTCTTACTTGCAAATGTGAAGCCAATTCAAATCCAATATTTCAAACCGATAAATTAAAAGATGGTATTTGCTATTCTGCTTTAACTAAAAATATAAGAGCTTACACTAAGAATTTAAAGAGTAGTATTTATGTAACTAAATACGCTCGTAATATAATTGAGCGTGTAATTAATTTCTCTAAAAAGGACCTTTTAGTTGAATTAGATATTGATTTGCCTGGTGCTTGCAATATTTATGCTGACGTTGGTTATAATATCATTTATAAAAACGGAACTTTTACAGAAAAATTAATTGTTAAGAATTTACACTGTATTTCAAAGATTGGCTGCACAGAATTAGAGCAATCTCAATTTCAAACGATTTTAATTGATTATGAATTATATTATCCTGATTCAATAACTGAATGTTTATATAATTTTAATATTTTATCTATCAACATTTCAATTATGAAATTTATTGAAAAAACACAATGTTTTACATTAGAATATTTGACGAACAGCCTTTTTAATTTTTTAGAGGAAAAATATTGTTTCAAAAAAATTCATCTTTTTCTACAAAAGATTACAGCGGTAAATCTAACTTTTAGTTCTGGTATTCGCTTAATAAGTAATACAATGCATAATTTAATGATTAACTCAAAATATTTAGAACCTTATATTCCAAGAGAGAATGTTATATATTTATCACTTGGATCTAATATTGGAAATAAAATAGAAAATATTCATCAAGCTTTAGAAATGTTAAAAAAGGAGAAAATTAAAATTTTAGATACTTCATTTATTTATGAAACTGCTTATATAGGAAATTTTTCAGTGGAATATCCTGTATTTTTAAATTGCGCTATAAAAGCAACTACATTTGTATCAGCTGAAGATTTACTAGATTTGATAAAAAGTATAGAAAAAAAACTAGGGAGAATAAAATATAATGATAATGATGACAGAATTATTGATATTGACATCATTTTTTACAATAACCTTGTATTAAATACAGAAAAGTTAACAATCCCTCATCTTTCTATGTGTAAACGAGAATTTGTTTTAAGACCTTTATTAGATATTGACCCCTATTTTATACATCCCGTTCTAAAAATATCCCTGACTGATATACTTGGAACATTACTTACAGAAAGTATTCCAACACTATCACAAGATTTTGATGTAGCCCTTATGCCATTTGTAGATGTTCAAAGAGTAATTTTCTTAGGGGATAATTTTTATAATTGGAATAATTCCGATACTTTAATAATGGGAATATTAAATCTTACCCCGGATAGTTTTTCAGATGGGGGATTATATTATAATATGGTTGATAAAGCCGTTGAACATGCAATAAATATGGTAAAGGGGGGTGCTAATATAGTAGATGTAGGAGGGGTATCTACTAGGCCTGGTGCTGATATAGTAGAAACTGCAGAAGAAATTAACAGAGTTATTAGTGTTGTTGAAAATATTGCCAAAATACATCCTGAAATAATAATGTCTATTGATACAACTAATGCTTATGTAGCAGAAGAGTGTATTAAACGTGGGGTAAAAATAATCAATGATGTATCAGGTATGTCTAAAAACATAGATCTTTACAAAGTTGCATCAAAATATAATGTCCCATTGATCATAATGCATGGTAAAGGTAATTCAAAAAACATGTCAGAATTATCTAAATCCTATAATAACAAAGATATACTTGCGGATATCGCTGTTGAAATGAAGGAAATACTACAAAATGCATTAAATGAAGGCGTATATAAATGGAATTTAATATTAGATCCAGGAATCGGGTTCGCCAAAGAAGGATTACAAAACTTAGAATTAATTAAAAATTACAGTCAATATTATCCATTTTCATTATTTCCATGTTTATTGGGATATTCAAGAAAAAGATTTATAAATGCAACTAGTTGTCCAAAATTAAACCCATCAAAATATAAAAATGAAAAGCTATTTGGAACTTTGGCATTATCTGCTTTTGCAGCATTTAATAATACATTTATTGTTAGAGTACATGACGTCAATGAAAATTCACTTGTGGTCAAACAAGTAAATATTCTTCAGAAAAGCTCCCTATTAAAATGAATAAATTTCTTTGAAGTTTGACGTATTATAATTGTAAGAATATAATATATATGTTACTACTTAAAATATTTATTGACATTAGGGGTATTAATCTTGACCGATTATAACAATATAATTTTAAATTAATAACCCATTGTGTCTAATAGACCTGTCTTATGCCTCCGAAGATGGCACAAAACCTTAATTTATAACCCAATTTAATCATTGCTGGTGTTTATTTAAGTCAGATTTGCATAATTTTAAACGAATTACCCATTGTGTCCAATAGACCTGTCTTGTACCTCCGAAGATGACTTAATACCTTAATTCATAAAACCAATTTAATCATTGCTGATATTTATTTAAAACAGATTTATAGAGATTTACACAACATAAGAAATAAAACAATTACACTTCTCCAACTTAAGCAATCATTTGCCTAAGAATAAGTACTTCAAGCCATATCTAAGTATTAAAGTTTAATGGTAACAAAAAAAAATCGTCTTAATAAGATGTTTATATTCAAATATAATTTTTTTCCAAAAAAAAGTTTAAAAATTTATTTCCAATAATCTAAATTTTTATTTAATTATAAATTCTTTTACTATGGCACTCTTGCTTCCAACAGGACTTTCATTTCCTTTAAACTTTCTCACCTATGTTTACTCACTTCTCTTTCTATCTTATCTAACCTTACCTACAGCTTTTTCTCTCCCCTCTTTATATACTCAATGGGCAACAAAAGTATTTTTGTAAAAGAAGAAATTATCAATGGTTTACTGACCGGTGTTCTAGCGCTACTATTTGTAATAATTGTAAACAATGTAGCCATTAGATGTAATTTAACAGAAAAAGTTATACTTTCTAGTATTTTTGCTTCCTATTTCTTACATGTTTACTTTTATTTAATTGAACTTCCTAAAATCCAATTTCTTCTTAGCATCACAGTTCAAATAAGTATCCATAGACTCTTAAAGACTTTTCCTGTGATAAATAAGAGTTCTTTCTGTTTTATTCTGTCTTTTATAGCCTTTCTTATAAATAACATTTTAATGCTGATTTCATTTAAACTTTCAAAAATTTCAATTCCGGAAAAAATAATTATTTATTTAATTGTTTCTTTAACACCCCTTACTTTCTTTAGTTATATTTTTAATCTTTATTAGAATAAGGATTTTTATATGAAATGACTCTGATTTTATAAAAATTTGTTTAGTAGTAATGGTTTTATTATAGCTATTTAAGCCAATACTATTTAATAAATACCCTTTTTACCATTATCTTCGACAGTAATTTAGATTTATTAAAAATTTGTTTATAATTAATTTAGCTATTAGAAATCAAAACAGTATGACACTGTCTACAATAAAACACCGCCTCCAGGTCAATGTGACATTTAGTCCTAAGGCCAGCCGACTTTCGTAGGGGGATCGAACTGTTATAGGTGCCCGCAGAGTTTTTTAAGCAGCTACTTTTTCAATAAATCCCTTTTTTAGATAGTAAAAATCGATTCTATATCTTTATGTGATTAAATGCAATGAAATAATTAATTAATTTTTTTCTAGAAATCTCCTTTAATGCTCTTTACCACTCTAAATATATTCATTAAGATTTCAACTTTAATTAATTCGGCTATTTTGTATAAGATAACAACAGAAATCAAGAAGATTTTATTAATAATTTTGCTATAGCCAAAGCCATTTTTCATATTCTGTCGGCACCATTAGTATAAACTTTACTTAAAATTTGCAAATAGCTTTTTAATTAAATAACTACAGATGAATATAAATGTTCTCTACAATTTAGACTTGCCAACATTTCTTTGCACTTTAGCTTTTAAAGACTATTTTTGAAGATCATTGTAATCAAAACAAACCTTTAATTTTCCTGTTATTTGATTCATTGAAGTTGAAATATTATTAAATAACCCTTAATGCCTAATAGGCTTTAGATAACAACAATTAATATTTAAATGGGCTTAATTAAATAACACTTAATGCCTAATAGGTCTTCAGATAACAACCATTAATATTTAAATTAATGAAAATATCAAACGTATGTGGTTGCTTTGATTTGATTTGCTAATTGTTGTATATTTAAAATTCAAATCTTGTTTTAAGAGTCTGTGTGATTCTTTACCACAGTATAAGTAGAAAATAATATGAGACCATTCCCATCCTGATAATCAACGGGCCTATTTGAATTCTACTACTATGCCTCTTTCTCTATTCCATCTTCAAATTTTATTTAGCTTTTTATTTAAAAATTGAAAAGTAATATTTTGCTTTTAATAAAATAATCCTTTTATAATTATTTTTATTTAATTTAATTACCCTATGCCATTAAATACTTTTGAAAAATTTAAATATATGGGCAGTTTATTATATAAATTTTACAACACAATCTATATTTAACAAGCCTACCGTTATCTATCTTTAATAAAAGTGCATTCACAACAATTTATGCCAATTTTATTGAACTTAAGCCTGCCTATTTAAATTTTTTTTTTGTATAACTTAAATAAATACCCCCGGTGCTTAAATCTATTCGTAATGTAAGGATTTTGCCTTTTTCGATGTTACAAGGCAATGCATAATTAATAAAGCAAAAACATAATTCCATGTTTGTATTGGAATTTATTTTAGTTTATTGTATATGTAATTTTCTATTAGCTTATGGGATTCAATTTGTCCAAACCGAACGATTATTAATGTTTAAATCTATTGGCCGGTGAAAACTGGTAAATTTTGGCTTTTGTGTAAATTCATTAATTGATACAGTTTAGTTTTTTGAAATAAAACATATAAATAATAATGTGGGTTGCTGTCACAGTAAAACTTACCCTTTTGCATTTTGAAAAGTTGTAGTAATAAACTGGAACATCCACGTACCTTTTGGTCAACAATTTATTCAAACAAGCACTTTCACTTTTGTAGTATGCTTGTAAGTGAACTCGCTTTCATTGGAAAATGGTTTTAAAAGAAACAGGATTTGAATTTTAACCTTTTTTGGCCTCGTGTTTCTTTTTGGCTTTTCAGGGTACCCTCACGATCTGAAGATTGCTTCAAATCTAGATCATCAGAGTAACTTATCAGGTATTACAAGTATTCTTGTTGTTGCCTGAAGATATATTGACATTAAGGTTTATTTAATACTATTCCAACAATTATAAATTCTAATTCATCAGCTATTCCAAACTAAATATTTATTTCAAAATTTACAAAAACATCTTAATATGCTATCGAAAAGTTTTTTTACTTTTTAACCAATTTATCTTTTATATTTTTCCCTTAACATGCCTTTTTTATCAACTGAAAACGGCCGAATTATTTTTTTTCTAAAATTAACCCATATAATGACTTTTACTTTAAATCAATTTAAACAAAAAAATTCTATCAATTTTATTGAAAGTTTGTCAAATTTAGAGGATAATTTAGAATCTACAGATTTTAATAATTCTTTAGAGCAACTTCACCTCTCTTTTCTTGTACTTTGCAATAGTTTTGAAATAGATAATTTTATAGAGAATGGAAATTCTAGCAATGAAATTATTAAAAATTTGAATAATCAGGAGAATGAAAATTCTAAAAATAAAATAGTAAAAATTTCTGTTGCGCCTCTAGTTTTAATGATTTACAATGGAATTGTTATTGATTTAGATGAGAAATTTGCTGAATTGGCATGTTTATTTATAGGAGAAACAGAACAAAATGCTATTTGTAAGGCAAAGCTTTTTAAAGATTATGAAAAAAGATGCTGTGATTTCTGTGGACTTTATTTTTTTAAACCAGAATTTCAAACACCTATTGGTAGGAAAGTAATGAAGGATTTTATTTTAGCATTTCATCCACTTTGTTATAAAGAATAGTTGTAATTATTTTAATATTTAGAAACTGTAAATTTTTTTGAAAAATGGGCAAGTGTAAATAAAACCCGATGGATTAAATAAAGTAAGTACCGCTTAGCAAAATACACGCCGGCCAAAACTCGCCAAAGCCTTTAAAGGGGGATTTCACTCTTGGCGATAGCTTCTTTGACCAGAACTAAATGTTCCTGGTGTGTAATCCTTTAATTAATTAATATAATTTAAAAAAAATACCCCATAAGACTAAATACTTATTAAATGAAAAGCTCACGTCATCTTTGATGTCACAAGACAGTTTCTTTTGGCCTTAATTGGGAGATGGGTTAGAGGCTGTGACTGTTGTATTTTGCAAGAGTAAATATTTAGAAAATGTAGTTGTTATAACCAGCCAAGATTAATACACCAAATTTCAATAAATATTTTAAGTAGTAACAGTATTAATTATTATCTTTTTTATTAAATAAATACCAAAACGCCATCTTCATTTTAATTTTGAAATACATTTAATTAATATGGTTTAAATAGTATTAAATATCCTTAATGTCTAGCAGGCCGTCAAGTAAAAACAATAAGGAATGCTATTTATACCATAACCCCCAGAGGTAAATCCACCAACCAATCTCACACCTTCATCTGAGCCGGCCTGCTTCTTAGCCTATCCAACCAAAAAGTATTGTGTCTTGAAAAAAAAAATTTTATATTATAATTTCAATATTTAGCCAAATCTATTTTTAAGCAGAAGTGTTGAATTTTAAACAGATTTTTCACTTGTGAATTCCATCCAATACTCATCTAGATTCAGTAGGGTTTTCAATTTGTTGCCCGTTCTCGATTTTTCATTCACACCCTGCCTAAATACACTTATAATTGATCTATATACATCAGAAGAATCAAATGTGCTTTATAGCGAAGTTCTTTATTGGCCTTTTGTTTGTGTTGATAAGAAAAATCTCATTCTACTACAATTTTTAGTCAGAAACTAATGTGTACACCATTTGAATTATTTAGATTATGATAAGTCCTATTTTAGACGTCAATATTAGCCCAAATTATAATAAAAGTCCTATAATTATAAATAAATAGTTTCGTTCGTTAATAATTTGGACTTTAGGTAGGTTGGAAACAAATATTTTCTATTAAAAAAATAATTGAAATTTCAACTTTTCTTGACATCAAAAGACAATTATTGCAAGTTATCAAATATTTTGTATTTAAAGATATATTTAGCAATATTTTCAAATCATGTTATTTAATTCTCATATAAATAAGGTCTATTATTGTTTATGTTTTTATTTTTATTTTTATTTTAAAGAAGATTGATATTTTAATTAATAATATTAAATATAATTAAATAAATTACCTTGAAAATAAATGTTCATAATTAATCTTATTTCTAAGCTCATCTTAACACCCGAATAGAAACTCATCAAGAGTTGACCTAGCTAGCGTATACTAAGTTTTATTTTATGGCTTGAAGAATGCCCCTTGTATTACAGTTAGACAATAAAATATGTTTTTGTGCTTAAATGAATTATGCCGGTTTGAATAAAACAGCTAAAAGACAAAAGGCTTAGGCTTAAAATTACTAAATTATAAATTCCAGAATATACTTTTTTTAAGTATTAGTTTTTGGATAAAGAAAGTCATGCAAGGCACGAGTCATCTTTCATGCTCATTAATTAGATACTTCCATTCAGAAAACGAATTGGAGAATTGCTTTAATTGACAAAGTATTTTAATAAAATGATTTATTCATAATCAGAGAAAATAATAATGGTATACGTTATTAGGATTAAAAATTTTAAGTAAACAGGCAACTAATTAGGATCCTAGGCATTATCAGACAGTGGTCTAAATTAAAAAAAAACAAGAAAAAATCGATTCAAAAAATCACTTTAGATAGATTGGGCATTGTAATTAAGCCGGTGAGTATGTTTAATTGGAAAACTGGGGGTTGGCTCTAAACGGTTAAAACTTCAAGATTTAAATAGCCAGTAAATATGTTAAAAAATTGGAACAATGCAATTTATAACATTTTCTTATACTATTTGTTGTGTTTAGGTTATAAAAATAAATAAAAAGTGTATTTGTAAAAATTACTCAAAAATTGCTGAAATATGATAGTTTGGCAGCAACTGACATGAGTGGAGTTTAAATATGATGTTTTTATCAAATAAAATTTAATTTATCGTAGTTTCTTGTCTCTTCACAAAAAAAAAAATGTTCGGATTTATTTAAGCTGTAGTTGTTAATACTTGTTAGTTTTCTTCGTGTGTTTCTCAGTAATCCGGTCGGGGAACCGCATTGCTGCGTAAACCCCCACGGCCCTTATGCCAGCTTAATCCCTCTGCCGACAGTCGGCGAGCCTTAGGACTAAGTGTCCCATTGACCTTGAGCTGGCGTTATAATTATAGACAGTACCATACTGTCTTGGGGTCTCTAAAGACCCCTGCGCTATGCTTACGTAGGCTTTCTACTGCCATGGGAGTTATTGTTGCCGCCACTACCCAAGGAGATCGGTTGTTTTTACAAGGCCCGATCACGGCCTGATGCTAGTCTTTTTATAGTGGAGTTATTACGACTAGCGCCCACTTTTGCGACGGCGTCCTGGTTATTGTTCTTTTACCTACCAAAGCGAGGCTCGAACCCGGGCAGTTCGGGAAGTGAATCAGCATGCCGACCACTAGCCCACGCCGTCTAAAAAACCAGCTCTTGTCTCTTCACAAATTTTCATTTGCCTCTTTGTTAATCAATATTATTTTAAAAAATTGATTTTTTACAACAATATATAAAATAGAAAGTGTTTCAGTTTATTCCACTGTTGTGTATCAGGACCCGTTTTGTTTCTAAAAAATAAATATTTACTAATTAAAAATATGATTAAATTTGAAAATAAAAGTTAAGACAAATATATTACAAGTATGACATTTCATGTTTTTGTGGGTTTTTATATTTTTTTAATTTGTGATATATTTTATCAAATCAAGCCATCAGTTTCAAATTTGATACATATTGTAACAAAACAAAAAAAGATATAAATATATAAATGTTTGGCTATTTAAAACTCATGGAAGAGAAGGTCAAAGTTCTCCAAATAGTAGATGTTGCCATTCGGCTTTGTCTAATAATCTATACAATTATGCACATATTAATGTTTGTGACTGAATACTTAAAACATGTATTTTTGAACAAACCCGAACAAAATTTATTCTTTAAAATTTTCAAAAAAAATAAATTCCACAAAGATCCTGAAAAAAAGGCGGGCCCAGAATCTTCAAAAAACATACATATTTTATATTTATAGAGGAGTAGATTCTGGGTGGAAGCGCTGCTATTGTCAGCGTATCGAAAACAAATATTTGATTATTTTTATACAAAATATTACAAAGCTATCTATTTTGGAAGGTAGGGAGTGGTTACCCTAGCTTCAATTCGCTGAAATAAAAAAGCTAAAAAATCAAAATTTTACGAAGTCTCTTATTCATCGGAGCTGGGGAGTGGTTACCCTAGCTTCAATTCGCTAAAATAAAAAAGCTAAAAAATCAAAATTTTACGAAGTCTCTTATTCATCGGAGCTGGGGAGTGGTTACCCTAGCTTCAATATGGTACAAAAAAGGCTTTCTAATAAAAAATTATTAATCAGAACCAGGGTGTGGTTAACCCTGGCTGCTGAACGTTTCTTAAAAAAGCCTCCTTAGGTTCAATTTCACATAAAATTAAATAAATGTTTGTTTGGAATTTTTTGTGAATAGTTCGTTCATTTTTATTAATTAAAAATTCAACTTTAAAATAACTCCAAATAATTAGGAAAGAAATTATTAAAATTCGGGTGTAACATTGGAAATATTTATCTTTTGATCTCATTTTCGGCCGAAAAGGGTTTAAAGAGTACTTATCATATTATTATTGTAAATTAAATATATATATTATACTTAAATAAATACCCATGTTTATCTCAAACTCTTACTTTGTATAGTAAAATTTATATTTCAAACTTTAAGGATCACATAATACACGTCAGGAATATTTTAAGTTAAAAAGCACAGATTTTATTGATTTGTTTTTTTGATGAAGTGTAATTCTAATTCTAATCAAAACTGAAATTAAAATTAGTTGCAGCACTATAGAAACGCTATAACCGCTATGGTTATAAATGTTACATCCTTTAAATTGCCTGGTAGTTTTCAATTGAAGGTTCAGGGTGTGTAAGATACTGAATATAAATGTTTTTTCTGTGTATTAAGCTCTTTGTTGGTGCATTTTGTTTTTAGTATAGATAAAGGTATAAGTAATTTTTTTAAGGCGAAACAAACATTAAAAAATCAGAATTTTAAACTAAATAATGATAAAAACAGGTGTTAAGATATGCTGATTTTGTGGGAGAAATATCGACAGCTTAACTAAAATCTATCCAATTTCTAGAAATGACATTGCAAGCAATGGTGCCATTCAAAAATTAGACATTCGAACGTGAATTTATTAAAATAAACACGTTATTTTTCTATTGCAAGACCTATTTAATACAACATATTCTAAAGAGGAAGGAGTAATCATGCGTTTTGGCTGTAGAAAAACTTAAATAAAAAAGGTACGGGTCAACACAAACTTGTCCAAAGGAAAAATGGCACATTTTGCAAGAACAATGGAATTTAAAAACTGGGGCAAGTTTCACGGTGACGGCAACATATATGTTAGAATTATGATATAAATAGCAATATTTTTAATTTAATACACTCACGTACGTCTTTACAAGCAATATATTGAAAAAAACCTGTGTGTTAAGATCAGGCGCATACTTAGCACCTTACTTGAAATATGGTTACTAAAAAGTTCTATTTGGCAGAAATCTGAAGTAATTTTACAAAACAATTGTAGAAATGATGATTAATATTTAAATCAAAGAGAAATACTTAAATTATTTTTTTCCAGAAAAATACCCCAATATCTTTTTCAAGCTTTTAATTAAATTTAATCAAACTTTCAAAAATTATTTATCTTTTATTCATAAACAGAGTGCACTTTCATTATAAAGTTCTGATCATGTAAAAAATAATCTTTCCATTAAACTAAATTAAAAATACTAAAATATTATGTTACAGTAGAATTTAAAATAAAACTTAATTAATTTTGCCAAAAAGAGATCACAAAAATAAATTCGGCCCAGGATTGCTACTAAGTTCATAGTTTGCCAAGCATAATCTATTAATAACAGATTGATCGTTACGTATTGAATCCTGTGGGTCTCTAACACTTTCTATTAGGCTATTCCCTGTTTACAGCAAAAGCATGATTTTCGTTTCTTGAAAATACCTCTTCTTAAACAAATTCAGTGCGAAGTTCAATTAATTATTAAGCAGATTAGTAAAAAGTTTCTTTCAGATTCAAAAGAGATGCCTTCTTAGTTACTACAACAGCTGCTTTATCTTCTAAGTGTTGTAGTAACAAAGAGATCTCAGCCAGATAGTAACTCGCCTAGCCAATAGTAAGGTGGTGATTTCATGGGGGTAATTGGAATTGTTTCTTTTTATACGAAAAAATTAAACAAATTCTAGGTTTGTTTACTTTTTAAAAAAGAGAATTAATTTATTTTAAATTGCTATGTGATTAAAATGATAAAAGCTTTTAATAATATGTTTAAATACATATTTTTTAAAAGAAGGAATAAATCAATGGTAAATATAAGTTAGATATTCTACTTTCTAGACCAATTAATTTAAAGAATTGAAGAAATGGCTGAGTATTGTGCTTTAAAAACAAAATTTCGAAGTAAACAATTACTTGTTGTTTTTTTTTAATACATAAATAAAAACTTAAAAGATTACAGGGAACATAAGATATTTCAATCTTAAAAACGAAAATATCAAAATTAGTCGCTATTTTGATTTTAACAATTTAATCCTGTCGAAAAAATTATGGATTCTAATTATTTCATTAAAGCAGCCAGAAATAAATACATCGATTTTATTTTTTAATCGACTATTAATATAATTACTAAATACCTCTTTTGTTGACAACTTATTTAATGAAGAGCTTACGCTATCTTTGATGGCACAAGACAATTAAATTATTTAGAAAACACAATATATTATAATTGAGAGTTTGAGGTAAACATGGGTATTTATTAAAGTAGACGGCGTTGGGCTAGTGGTCGGCTTGCTGATTCACTCCCGAACTGCCTGGGTTCGAGCTTCGCTTTGGTTGGTAAAAGAACAATAACCGGGACGCCGTCACAAAAGTGGGCGCTAGTCGTAATAAGCCCAATATAAAAAGACTAGCATCAGGCCGTGATCGGGCCTTTTAAAAATAACCGATCTCCTTGGGTAG
Organism: Arctopsyche grandis; assembly: GCF_051622035.1. Taxonomy (NCBI): domain Eukaryota; kingdom Metazoa; phylum Arthropoda; class Insecta; order Trichoptera; family Hydropsychidae; genus Arctopsyche; species Arctopsyche grandis. The sequence goes on along the minus strand of NW_027518497.1, from coordinate 17,837 downwards.
TGGCGGCAACAATAACTCCCATGGCAGTAGAAAGCCTACGTAAGCATAGCGCAGGGGTCTGTAGAGATCCCAAGACAGTATGGTACTGTCTCTAATTATAACGCCAGCTCAAGGTCAATGGGACACTTAGTCCTAAGGCTAGCCGACTGTCGGCAGAGGGATTAAGCTGGCATAAGGGCCGTGGGGGTTTACGCAGAAATGCGGTTCCCCGACCGGGTTACAGAGAAACACACGAAGAAAACTAACAAGTATTAACAACTACAGCTTAAATAAATCCGAACTTTTTTTTTATTTATTAAAGTACATAATATATATCAAACTTTAGATATTTAATTTTTAAAAAAATTAATTATTTTTTATATAAAGCCTTAAGTAAATAACAAAATACCATTTAATAAGTTTGTACCTTTCACATTTTAATATTATCAAACAGAATTTAATAATCTATTAATTAACCATTAAAAGATCTGCTCTAGTTCATTAACCCTTAATGATACATTTCTATAAGCTTAAATAATCTACCCTCTTACTGCCCTATTCCATTAATAATTTAGAATAAGTAAAGTGTTCAACTACCATATGTCTTCTTAAACTTCTTCTGCCTACATTTTAGATATCATATTGTTAATAGAAAATTATTTTAATTTAAACAGATTTTTAAGCGTTATTAAAGTATTTAGTCACTAAAAGTAATTAGTGGTTAGATTTAAAGTCGATCACACAACAGAATTTGTCAAAATAAATTAAGAATTAAAGTTAGAATATATTTTTTAAGCCAATCTTATTTAATAAATGCCATTTTCTATGAATATCTTCGATTATTAAAAGTATAAAATTAATTTACCAGAATAAAGTCATAAATATCAGCACTTATTTTCTCTGATTTATAATTATCTTGGTTTTGCCTTTTTAATTAAAAATGTATATTTTAAATTACTATGGATTTTTTTCCATGCAATTATTATTATTGAATAATTAATTTTAATTTTGCAATTATATTTAAACACTCTTATGTATTCTTTTACTATTTTAAATGTTTCCTTGGATTCCGTTGTAATTTTTTGCCCATAGGATCTCTTCAACCTTTTTTATAATAATTTTTAATGTGTCATCTTCATCTCTTCAAACGACGTTCTTTTATAATTTTATAACCTTCATCTGCAGTTTATCCTTAATTCTAATTAACTGGCCTTTTCCACATACCCTTTAAAAAGGGAAGTTTGGCTTTTTTGTAACTCCTTAAACAAATCTATCTTTATTTAAGCAGGCTCCATCAATCATCCTTTCGTATCATCACCATGTCAAAAGAATTTAATGATATAGGGGGGTTTCAACAAATAATCAATTGAGAGGTTTGATTTGTATTTTGACATAATTCGTCCTAAATTATGATCAAAGTTGAGTACTTTTTTAAATCACAAATTTTTTTTATTCAAACCTTTCAATTTATAAAATGTCAAATTTTATTGCAATGGCGACTTCAAAATAGCCTCTTTTTAATTAAAAAAAGTTGCTTTTTAACCCACCATGGCATTAGACAATACTCTTCTTAACAATTTAAACGAGACAAATAATGAATGCCAATTCGAGGAATATATTGGGAAAGAGGAAATTACAGAGCATGTACTTTGCAAAGGAAAACAATATACCTCAATGAATACTAGTTTATTAATTGAAAAATTTCAAAATCTTACAAGTTTAACGATAGAAAATACCAGCATTTCCGAGCTACCGGTAAATTTAAGCAATTTGAAAAAACTTAAAAAGGTAAGTATTAAAAAAAATAATCAGATGATTAATTTAGATTATGTAATTAAATTGAAGGGTTTAAAGGATTTAGACTTATCAAGGAACTACGGGAAAATATTTAAGCTGGAAGATTTAATAGGAAAACTTATCAATCTTGAAACACTTAATTTATCTTATAACAACTTACAATCTATACCAAAAGAACTAGGAAATCTTATCAATCTAAAAACACTTAATTTATCTTGTAATGGTATAGGATCTTTACCAAAAGAAATAGGAAGTCTTATCAATCTTGAAACACTTAATTTATATTATACCAAATTGAAATTTTTGCCAGGTGAGCTGAAAAATCTTGTTAATCTCCATACACTTGTTCTAGATTCCAATTCTATTAAGCTTCTGCCTAAACATGAAAAAAATTCAAACTTTGGAACTCTTAATATTGAGCATAAGCAAATTAAAAAAAGGCCTAAATATTGCCCTGGCCCTATAACTCTCGAAAATAAGGCCGGTAAAAAGGATAAACTTTTGAATCCTGAAAATGATATTAAAAAGTTAAGTAAACTTGGCAATCTTGATTTTTCTTGCGATGAAATTACTTCTTTGCCGTTTGGAATCGAAAATCTTAAAATGTGTAAAAACAAATTACAGACCATACCAAGTACAATTGGTCATCTCACAAATCTCAAAATTCTTCATCTATCTGGGAATAAACTAACGGAAATTCCTAAAGAAATCTCAAATTGTAAAGCAATAGCCGATTTAAATTTAACCAAAAATATTTTTGAAGTATTCCCTAGAGTAATAACAAGTCTTGAAAACCTTGAATATCTTGACTTTTCAAACAATAGGTTGAAAAAGATACCAAGTGGAATTTTTAAACTATATAAATTGACACATTTAGATTTTATAAATAATAAATTAGAGAATATACCAAAAGCCTTAGGAGATCTTAAAAGCCTTACTGGGCTCTTTTTACGAAATAATAATTTGACAACATTGCCGCACGAAATTGGAAATCTTAAAAGCCTTACTAGGCTCTCTTTAAAAAATAATAAGTTGGCATCATTACCGAACGAAATTGGAGAGTTTAAAAGCCTTACTAGGCTCATTTTAACAAATAATAAGTTGGCATCATTACCTAAAGGCATAGGAGGGCTTGAACGCCTCACTGTGATCTCTTTAGAAAATAATAAATTAGTATCATTACCAAAAGAAATAGGAGAGCTTAAGCGCCTTACTAAACTCTCTTTAGAAAATAATGAGTTAGCATCATTACCAAAAGAAATAAGAGAGCTTAAACGCCTCACTGAGCTCTCTTTAGAAAATAATAAATTAGTATCATTACCAAAAGAAATAGGAGAGCTTAAGCGCCTTACTAAACTCTCTTTAGAAAATAATGAGTTAGCATCATTACCAAAAGAAATAAGAGAGCTTAAACGCCTCACTGAGCTCTCTTTAGAAAATAATAAATTAGCATCATTACCAAAAGAAATAGGAGGGCTTGAACGCCTTACTAAACTCTTTTTAAAAAATAATGAGTTAACATCATTACCAAAAGAAATAGGGGATCTTAAACGCCTTACTGAGCTCTATTTAACAAATAATAAGTTGGCATCATTACCAAAAGAAATAGGAGGGCTTAAAAAGCTTAATCAGTTATATGTTGGCAGGAACAAATTAAAATTCTTACCATCAACAATTGGCAATTTGGAGAACCTGGATCATTTAATCTTAAAAGAAAATCAGATAACTTATATACCAAAAGAAATTAAAGATTTGAAGTCTCTTAAATATTTTGATTTAAGCCACAATAGATTAAAATCTATATCAAACGACATAGGTGAGCTTAGAAACAGCTTGACCAATTTGACTTTACTAGAAAATCCAATAGAAATTTTGGGGGATTTAGATAATTACGGGAGAACTGAACTGTCAGAAATTTTTGGTAATAAAGTTTTGTTCGAATATGTAAAAAAAGATTCTTTGTTTATACCAATACCAATTGATAATGTTTATTCCCTTCTCAAACAGCAGCCATTACATTGGAATATTGAAAAATTAAAAACCATTAAGATGAGATCTATTCTAAAGCACAAGAGTTCTGGGGATTCCATATTTAGTTTATGGGATGAATTGCTGGCCCCAAAAATATTGAATTCTGAGAATTCTGTTATTTTCAAGAAATATATCGAGCATCTTTATTGTGCAGATGTGCAATATACAAGATGGAGAATGAATAAAGAATTTATTGGCATCACAAAAGATTTAATAGAGGCTATTTTGATGATTTTAACATCACCAAATAACATTAACGATATTGAAATGATTAATTCTAACATAAATGCATTATGTGAAGGTATAAAACATTGCCCAGATAGACAGATGGCTGAATTAAGATTCTGTTATTATCTTCTTATAGACGAAATAGATCCTGATGATAATGTTGACTCTTTTATAAGCAATTTCATAGCAATACAAAAAGATAAAATGTTTGGTCATGTTGTTACTCCTTTAAATTCTGGTCAGAATGTACATGTTTTAAACTATTGGAAATATGAATGCCACAAAGATCTTGGATTGGATTTTAAATTTAAAACTAACTTGGGCACAATGAGTCAAGATAGATTTCATGGTGAAAAAGGCAATGCACTAAGCGCTTTTTATAATCTTTTTACACCAGATCTAATGATACAATTACTTACAGATGAAATTAACAACAATCCAAACATATTACTATTGACCTTAAGTCGAATTCATGAATCTAATACTGATGATTTAAAAATAAATGAGATGGCCGAATTTACAACAGATCAATGTGATAATTCATATGCAAGCAAGATCAAGCCATTTTTCATTGAGAAGTATTTAATTGATACTAATATTTTAGAACATGCAGTACAGATTTAATAAATTATTATTTTTCTTTTGATTTTCACAAACTTTGTTTTTTTAATGAATTATATAATTTTTTCAGGGTTTAAAAAGACATTATCTTTTATTTTTGAGAATCCGGGGTTAACTTCCGTCTATATTTATGCTTTCTAGCTAGTCTCATTCGTCTATCTTACACTTTGAGACCTCGTCACCTATCAAAATAAATGCTTGATAAAGTCTTCTTAAGAACTATTGATTAAAAACAAGCTTCAATCTTAACTGAAATTTCTATTTAAATCCCGATTTTTTTGCCAAATTTCATGGCTAAGACTTAACAAGACCTTGCATTTGCAATTATTGGCACCATACAACGGCGTTAGGCTAGTGTTCGGCTTGCTGATTCACTCCTGAGCCACACGGGTTCGAGCCTCGCTTTGGTTGGTAAAAGAATGAGAACCGGGACGCCGTCGCAAAAGTGGGCGCTAGTCGTAATAACTCCACTATAAAAAGACTAGCATCAGGCCGTGATCGGGCCTTGTAAAAACAACCGATCTCCTTGGGTAGTGGCGGCAACAATAACTCCCATGGCAGTAGAAAGCCTACGTAAGCATAGCGCAGGGGTCTGTAGAGAGCCCAAGACAGTATGGTACTGTCTATAATTAAACGCCAGCTCAAGGTCAATGGGACACTTAGTCCTAAGGCGAGTCGACTTTCGGCAGAGGGATTAAGCTGGCATAAGGGCCGTGGGGGTTTACGCAGCAATACGGTTCCCCGACCGGGTTACAGAGAAACACACGAAGAAAACTAACAAGTATTAACAACTACAGCTTAAATAAATCGTAACATTTTTTTATTGAGTTATGTTGTTCCCATGATCTAAAACTAGTATACGTCCCTGATTCTACTGCATATTGACCGAAATCGTCGTTTCCAAAACATTATGAAACTTTAGAACACTTGTCATTAGAACATTCGTTCTGTCTTGAGCATTTTACCAATAAAGAAAGCAAATTGAGCACTAAATAATTGAATGAATGCATGAGGGTTGGCACAAAAAAACTATTTAAATTTTAATTTTTAAAACATGTCATTAAATGATTTTAATTAAAGTTGTTAATTCCCCAACTTTAATTAATTCAATAAATAATTTCATTTGTATTATTGAAAAAAAGGCAAATTCAAATTAATGTGCCTATTGTTAATCTTCAATTAATTTCTGGATTTTTAACATTTGGATTAAATTAGAATAGCTCAATATATTTCGGTACTAGAAAAACGTTAGTAACCAAAATATAATATTATTGAGCTCGTCAATAAAGAATTGTCAAATTTACAATTTTCCAAAGCAAACTTATGAGTTTCATCGTGTTTAAAATTAATAAAAAAATATGAGCAATTATATTCATCTGTATTTATTTAATTGTGATTGTTAATAGAATTTAATGACATAGGGGTAACTTTAACAAAAATGAACATGAAAGAAAAGCAGAATTTAAAAACTCTAAACTAGATGATAAGAGAGAAGGGGTGTTATGATATGTTGATTTAGTAGCGAAATAGCGCTAGCTACACTAGTATCAACCACTTTTAGAAAAGACTTTGTGAGCAACGGCGCCAATCAAAAAATAGAAATTTGTGTGTGGATCTATCACAAACAGCAATTGATTTGTCTGAGGCGAGACCTACTAAATACAACAGATTCTGAATATTAAGAAGGAATCGTGCGCCCGACAGCAGAAAAACTTAAATAAGAAAGGTGCGGGCCAACACAGGCCTGGCTTAGGGATAATTGCACATTTTTCAAGAAATTCACAAGAACAATGAAAAATAACATCTAAGGCAAGTTTCTCGACATTTGCAACATATATAGTAGTGTTGTGCTAAAAATACAAGATTGTTCATTAAATGCTCTCATGTACCCCTTTTCCAGCCATATAAATTGAAATAGGCCAGAGTTATTGATCAGGCACATAAGAACCATCTTACTTGAAATTTGATTACTCTTAAGTTCTAATTGGCGCAATTTTAATGTATTTTTACAAAAATATGTCGAAACAAGACTAAATATTTTAGTCAAAGTAAAATAATTAAATCATGTTTTTCAGAAAAATAGCCCAGTGTCTTTTTCTAGCTTATAATAATTATTCTTTAAACTTTTCGTGGATAATATTTTATTTAAGTATTGTAATTATATTGGAGCACTGTGAAAAACTTTCAATTATTGTTTATCTTTAGTTTAATATATATATTATACTTAAATAAATACCTGTGTTTACCTCAAACTCTTACTTCTTTTATTCATAAACAGAGTATACTTTTGTTATAAATATCAGGACATGCATCAACTCATCAATGCTTTAAACTTTATTGAAAATACAAAAATTTTATTTTAGAGTAGGGTTTTAAATAAAATTTGATGTATTTTTGTTCATAAATAAAGAGGTATCATTATAAATTAATACGTTATAAAATTGTTAATTAGCTCATATTTTATCAAACAAGATTTCACACTAAACTAGAATTTTAATAGGTACATATTGACTTCTGTAGGCATCAAGCACTCTCTATTAGATTAATTAGGCCTTGTAAACAACAAAGCATGATTTTTATTTATTGACAGACCCTCTTCTTAAACAAATGCAGTGCGATGTTCAATTAAATATTAAGCAGATTCCTAGAAAATTCCTTTTAAATCCAAAACGAAGCCTGCTCCTTAATTGCTACAACAGCTGCTTTATCTTCTAAGTCTTGTAGCAACAAGGAGTTCTCAACCAAATAGTAACTCTCCTGTCTAATAGTAAAGTGATGATAATCATGGGGTAATTGGGATTGTTTCCTTTTATAAAAAAAAAGTAAACAAATTTTAGTTTTGTTTATTAATTAATAAATAAAGAAATGTTTAAATTGCTATGTGATTAAAGCTTTAAATTTTATGTCTTTGCATTATTTTAAAGGTTCATACCTATCAATAAAATTGTTATAAGATGAGTATTTTAACCTATACTTTCTAGTCTAATTGATTTAAAGAAGTTAAAAAATGGCTGTGTATTGTGCTTTTCAAATTAAAATTTGAAATAAACAATTATTTTCTGTTGTTGTTTAATACATAAATAAAACTTAAAAGATTGTTAAGAAAAATAAGATATTTCAATCTTAAAAATGAGAATGTCAAGATGCAGTGACCATTTTGATTGTAAAAATATCATCTTGGACAATAAATTATGAATTCTAATTATTTCATTAAAGCTCCCAGAAATAACTGCATTTATATTATTGTGTAATATCAAATAATATAATTTAAATAAATACCCTTATTTATTGTTGCATAGTATTAAAACGATAACCCTTAATGTCTAATAGTTCTTCAAATAACAGCAAAATTTATTTATAAAATTATTAATTTTTTACATAACCCCTTAATTAAATAACAAAATACAAATTAAAAAGTTTTTACCTATAACATTTTAATATTATAAAATAGCGTTTAATGATCTATTGTTTTGCTGCTTAATTCTTTCACTCTCCTACTGCCCTATTGAATTAAACATTGCCAAAAAGAAAAAAAAAATGTTCGGATTTATTTAAGCTGTAGTTGTTAATACTTGTTAGTTTTCTTCGTGTGTTTCTCAGTAACCCGGTCGGGGAACCGCATTGCTGCGTAAACCCCACACGGCCCTTATGCCAGTTTAATCCCTCTGCCGACAGTCGGCGAGCCCTAGGACTAAGTGTCCCATTGACCTTGAGCTGGCGTTATATTTAGAGACAGTACCATACTGTCTTGGGGTCTGTAAAGACCCCTGCGCTATGCTTACGTAGGCTTTCTACTGCCATGGGAGTTATTGTTGCCGCCAATACCCAAGGAGATCGGTTGTTTTTGCAAGGCCCGATCACGGCCTAATGCTAGTCTTTTTATAGTGGGTTATTACGACTAGCGCCCACTTTTGTGACGGCGTCCCGGTTATTGTTCTTTTACCTACCAAAGCGAGGCTCGAACCCGGGCGGTTCGGGAAGTGAATCAGCAAGCCGACCACTAGCCCAACGCCGTCCATTGCCAAAAAGAAAATGCTCAACAACCATATGCCTTTCTAAAACTTCTTCTACTTATATTTTTTAAAAGCCATTGTTAATAGAAGACTGTTGTAAATTATATCAAATGTAATATAGTTGTTTTTTTTAGCATTATTAAAGTATTTTAGTAATTAGGGTATTTAGTATAATTATAGTCGATTAAATAGCAGAAAATACTAAAATCAAAGTATCATTAAAGTTAGATTATATTTATTTAGCCAATCTTATTTTTTTTTGCACTTGCTATGAATATCATGAAATATTAAAAGTATAAAATTGATTTTTTAGGAGTAAGCTATAATATGAACTCTTATTTTCATAACTTTACAATTATCTTGTTCGTTTTTTTAATTAATTAAAAACTACTATGGGGGGTTCATGGAATAAATAATTTTAAGCCGACACTTATATTTGAACACCCTCATGTACTCTTTTACTATCATTAAATTGCTTTTTATTTTCCCTTGTAATTTTTGTTGACGCCTAGGATCTCTTCAACCTTTTTTATAATAATTTTTAATGTGTCATCTTCATCTCTTCAAACGACGTTCTTTTCTAATTTTATAACCTTCATCTGCAGTTTATCCTTAATTCTAATTAACTGGCCTTTTCCACATACCCTTTAAAAAGGGAAGTTTGGCTTTTTTGTAACTCCTTAAACAAATCTATCTTTATTTAAGCAGGCTCCATCAATCATCCTTTCGTATCATCACCATGTCAAAAGAATTTAATGATATAGGGGGGTTTCAACAAATAATCAATTGAGAGGTTTGATTTATATTTTGACATAATTCGTCCTAAATTATGATCAAAGTTGTAGTTCTTTCAAATTCAGACGTTTCAATTTATAAAATGTCAAATTTTATTGCCATGGTGACTTCAAAACAACCCCTTTTTATAATTAAAAGAAGTTGCTTTTGAACCCTTCATGGCATTACCAGACAATTTAAACGAGACAAATAATGAATGCTAATTCGAGGAATATATTGGGAAAGAGGAAATTACAGAGCATGTACTTTGCAAAGGAAAACAATATACCTCAATGAATACTAGTCTATTAATTGAAAAATTTTCAAATCTTACAAGTTTACAGATGGAATTGACTAGCATTTCCGAGCTACCGGTAAATTTAAGCAATTTGAAGAAGCTTAAAAAGGTAAGTATTAAAAGAAATAAACAGATGATTAATTTAGATTTTGTAATTAAATTGGAGGGTTTAAAGGATTTAGACTTATCAAGGAACTACGGGAAAATATTTAAGCTGGAAAATTTAATAGGAAAACTTATCAATCTTGAAACACTTAATTTATCTTATAACAACTTACAATCTATACCAAAAGAACTAGAAAATCTTATCAATCTAAAAACACTTAATTTATTTGATAATGCTCTCGAATCTTTACCAAAAGAAATAGGAAATCTTATTAATCTTAAAACACTTAATTTGAAGCAAAACTATTTAAATTCGTTACCAAATGAAATAGGGAATCTAATTAATTTAGAAAGTCTATATTTGTCTTACAACCGCTTAGAATCTTTACCAAATGAAATATGGAATCTAATTAATCTTAAAACACTTGATTTGAGGGGAAACAAATTAAATTCGTTACCAAATGCAATAAAGAATCTAATTAATCTGGAAAGTCTTGAATTATCTTATAATAATTTGATAAAAGTTCCGGAAGAGTTGAGAAATCTTGAAAAGTTGCAAGAAGTTAATCTAATTTGTAATAAAATTGAATTATTTCCTTCAATTGAAAAACTTACAAGTTTAAAAAAGCTGTATATCAGTCAAAACAAAATAAAAACAATACATCAAGATTGCTTTGACCATATAAATTTTATCGGTTTTGACGAAAAGTTTTCACAGATGGAGAATTATAATAAAAATTTGAGTAAACTTGAATATTTGGATTTAAGTGATAACAAATTACTAGCTATACCAAATACAATTGGTAATCTCACAAATCTCAAAGTTCTTAAACTAAATAAAAATGAACTTACAGAAATTTCTGACGAATTTTCAAAATTTTATGCAATAACAGACCTAGATTTAAAAATTAACAATTTTAAAGTATTTCCTTTAACAATATTAGGTCTTGTTAACCTTAAATCTCTTGACCTTTCAAATAATAGTTTGAAAAATATACCAAATGGAATTGGCAACTTGACTAAATTGACAACTTTGTATTTAAATAATAATAAAATCGAGTGTATACCAAGCGAAATAGGAGATCTTAAATGTCTTACTAGTCTCTATATGTCTTGTAATGAATTGGTATCATTGCCAAATGAAATCGGAGATCTCAATATTCTAAAGATCTTATTTCTTTGCGATAACAAGTTAACATCCATACCGGCAATAATTGGCAAATTAGAAACCTTGGAAGTTTTGAAAGTATCAAATAATCAGTTAACTTGTATACCAAATGAAATAGGAGAGCTTAAGTTGCTTAAGGATTTATATATTAGAATGTGCAATTTAGCATTCCTGCCCCCTGCAATTTTTAAATTAGAATCCTTGGAGTACTTAAATTTATCAGATAATCAGATAACTTATATACCAAAAGAAATTAAAGATATGGAGTCTCTTAAATATTTTGATCTAAGCAGTAATAACTTAACAGTTTTACCAAAAGAAATAGGTGAGCTTAGAAACAGATTGAACAATTTGACTTTACTAGAAAATCCAATAGAACTTTTTGGGGATTTAGATAATTATGGGAGAACGGAACTGTCAGAAATTTTTGGAGATGAAGTTTTGTTTGATGATGATGATGGAGAATATAATTTTTCGTTTATACCAATATCAATTGATAATGTGTATTCTCTTCTCAAAGAACAGCCATTGCATTGGAATATTGACAAATTAAAAACTATTAAGATGAAATCTATTCCAAAGCACCATATTTCTGGGGATTCCCTTCTTAGCTTATGGGATGAATTGGTAGCCTCAAAAATATTGAATTCTGAGAATTCTGTTATTTTCAAGAAATATATTGAGCATCTTTATTGTGCAGATGTGAAATATACAAGATGGAGAATGAATAAAGAATTTATTGACATCACAAAAGATTTAATAGAGGCTATTTTGATGATTTTAACATCACCAAATAACATTAACGATATTGAAATGATTAATTCTAACATAAATGCATTATGTGAAGGTATAAAACATTGCCCAGATAGACAGATGGCTGAATTAAGATTCTGTTATTATCTTCTTATAGGTGAAACAGATCCTAATGATAATCTTGACTCTTTTATAACCAATTTTATAGCAACACAAAAAGATAACATTTTTGGACATGTTGTTACTCCTTTAAATTCCGGTCAAAATGTACATGTTTTAAATTACTGGAAATATGAATGCCATAAAGATCTTGGATTTGATTTTACATTTAAAACTGACATCGGAACAATGAGTCAAGATAGATTTCATGGGGAAAAAGGAAATGCATTAAGTGCTTTTTATAATCTTTTTACACCAGATCTAATTATAAAATTACTCACAGATGACATTAACAACAATCCAAACATATTACTATTGACCTTAAGTCGAATTCATGAATCTAATACTGATGATTTAAAAATACAAGAGATGGTTGAATTTACAACAGATCAATGTGATAATTCATATGCAAGTAAGATCAAGCCATTTTTCATTGAGAAGTATTTAATTGATACTAATATTTTAGAACATACAGCACAGATTTAATAAATTATTATTTTTCTTTTGATTTTCACAAACTTTATTTTTTTTTAATGAATTATATAATTTTTTCAGTGTTTAAAATAATATTATCTTTTATTTTTGTAAATCCTTGGGTTGCTTCTGCTCATATTTCTGCCTGCCAGGCGGTTTCATTCGAATATCTCCTCTTCGAGGCTTCACTACTTATCAAACTAATTGTTTGGAAAAGTCTTATTTAGAACTATTGATTAGATTTATGCTTCAATATTAACTGGGAATCCCATCTTTTTCCTGTACTTTTTCGACTAAGAGTTCCTAAGCCGCTATAAATGCAATTATTGGCACCATACATTCATACATAAGGATATTTCATTTGCCATTAATTATTATTTCTAGTAAGAGTTTAAGGTAAACATGGGTATTTATTTAAGTATAATATCTTATCCAAATAATTATATTACATTTAATTATCTTTTACTCTGAGTACAAAACCCAATTCTTCTTATTTCCTAGCTTAGTGTATTCACCACAGAATACTTTTTTTCAAAAAGACATCTAATTAACAATAGAACATTGACAAGTTCTTGAGATCGATGGGATTATTTTTGTAAAAAAAGCAAATTCTAGATTTATTTTTAGATTAAGAATTTTAATATAAATAAACGATTTATTAAAGCAAATAATAATATTCTTTAAGAATCAACTAAGAAATAAATGCTAATGAGAGTTGTTTGGTTAATGCCTTAGATTTCTTTTATTTTAGCTAGAAAAAATAAAATTGTTTCACAATGTTGCTCTGTTTACCATTTTAAGAAACGTGTACTTAAAAGATTTTGACCATACAAAATAAAACATTATAATTATCGTGCCATAATTCAAATCATTCTTTTTTTGCTTAAAAAATTTTAATCTAAATACTATGCTTTCTAAAGAAACTAACACAATCCAATATTTATTAATTAATTAGATATTGTTAATAGAATTTAATGACATCGGGGTAACTTTTACATCCCCCCGCAAGGCTCCTGAGCCGTTTTAGACCACTGGTATTAAATTTATATCCGAGTGTATTCTTTTTTCAATCTTGTTATCTTTTTTAACATAATAAGCGTCTTTTCCCGCTTTCATCAGGATCTTTCCTGTTTCTCCAAATCTTTGGTTTTCTTTGTGACCAGGCAATTCTTTAATTGCTACTGTTTGTCCACTTACAAACTTATCTCTGAACCTTTTCTTGAATCCTTTCGCATAAGGACCTCTCTTTTTATTTCTCATCTTCAGTTCTTCTCTGTCACATTCCCAAGCCTCTTCGGGGCTCATCTTAATTGCTGAGTGCAGGTTGCTGTTGTATCTAGCCACCGCTCTTCCTACCATTTCATCTAGTGACATACTGTTTTCTTCTTTCCTAAAAAATTCTCTTAATGTTCTGTTCAGTCTTTCTACTCTACCATTACTTTGATGGTTATCTATTGAAGTCACATGCATCTTAATATTTCTATCATTACATAACATTTCCATCATGTTGTTGTTAAACTCTTTTCCATGATCCATTATTAATTCTTCTGGGTTACCATATTTTCTAAACCAAGTTTTAAGGACATCAATTATGTCTCTTGCGGTTTTATTATTTAAGTTATTGGCCCACATAAATCTAGTGTAATAATCAATACCTACTAATATGTATTGTTCTTTATATTCCAATATATCAATTCCCACTTTTTCTAATTTCCTAGTAGTTTCAATAAATTCACTACCTCCTTTGATTTTTACTTTATTCCTAATGCAAGTCTCACAATTTGCTATCACATCCTTTATGTGCTCTTTCATCTTTACCCAACTGGTATATTGCTTTTTAATTGCATATTCTGTTACATCTACACCTCTGTGTCCCGTTTCCTCATGTAACTCTTTTATTATCTTTTCTTGACTTTCTGTAGCTGGTTTTAATTCTTCATTCTCTTTATATATCCTTGATAAGGCATCTGCCTCATACATCTCATCCCCTGTTCTATAAATGACTTCAAAGTCATATCCCTGGATTCTTTCCATCCATCTCTGTATTCTTGCATTTCCAAAATCTTCTTTTGTCCTTATCCATTGAGCCGCTTTGTGATCAGTAATCACTGTAAACTTCCTTCCTGCTAGATACATATCTAATTTTTCAATAGCCCATATAATTGCATACACTTCTTTCTCGGTTATTCCCCAATTTACTTCAGAGTTTTTTAACTTTGTTGCTATAGGCTTAATAACTTGTTTTTCACCTGTATCGCTCCATTGATATAATATTGCTCCTAATCCTGTATTGGATGCGTCTGTTTCTAAGACAAATTCTTTTTCATAATTTGGATGGTATCTCTTAATTTCTTTATTGGCATCTTCTTGTAATTGCTCAAATGCTGCTGTATGTTTATCTTCCCAGTCTTTCATTGTCTTATCTACTTTTAGTAGTTCATATAATTCTGATGTTTTTTTTCCATAATCATCAATAAATCTTCTATGATAGTTTATTGCTCCAAGGAATCTTTGTAGTTCCTTTTTAGTGTTTGGCCTCTGGAACTGTAATATTTTTTCTTTCATATCATCTGGCATTAATACTGCATTGCCATCAATTGTCATTCCTAGCAATTTAACTTGCTTTTTCCTCAGCTGCATCTTATTCGGATTAACTTTCAGTTTAATTTTATTAAATTTATCCAATATTTCAAACAGTATTCTGTCATGTTCCTCTGCAGTTTTTGCGTATATCACTATATCGTCTAGATAAACTAGACATCCTTTATATAACCATTCGTGTAATTCCTTTTCCATAATTCTTTGAAAAATAGCTGGTGCGTTTTTGAATCCCATAGGCATTCTTTTCCACTCATACTTCTGATGATTTATTGTAAATGCTGTTTTGTGTGCATCACTCTCTTCTAATTTTATTTGGAAGTAGCCGTCTTTTAAGTCCAAAACTGTGAACCATTCATTTCCTTGCATACTATCAATAATTTCTTCGATTTTTGGCAAGGCATAATCATCTGCTTCCGTGATATCGTTCAAAGCCATCAGATTTGTACAAAGTCTAATTGACTTATCTGGCTTAATCACTGGTTTAATTAAATTGTTCCATTCCGATTTTGATTTCGTTATATATTTTTTGCCAAGTAGTTGTTTAATTGTGTCGTTCACTTTATTCTCTAACCCTTTCTTGATATGGGTAGGTTTGGCTTTTACTATCTTATCTGGGGCGCTATTTATTTTACACTTTTCCCCTCCATACCCATCGTTTGGAATCTCCAAATCTGTAATTTCTGGGTATAACTCGCATATTAGCTCTTCATTTACTTGTCTAACGCGGTTGCCTCTTTTTTCTTTTCTTAAAGGCTCTTTCTTAGTATTATCTTCTTTAATTTTACTTTTATTAATATCTTTATTACAACTATTACTTTTATTGTTAACACATACTTTCTTATTAATTCTTTTTAACGCAAAATATTGATTACCTGAATTTATTCCTGGTTTATTACGACTGTCTACTTGAGGTCTTCCCGAGGCTTTGATGTCCGGCTCCCAAAAGATCGTGTTTTACCCACTATCCTGTCTGCCTTCATCGTCCTCATTAGCATTTCTTCTTGCGTGATACCTTCAGCCCACGCATCAATATTACTGAACTTATCCAAACATGTTCCGGCGATAATTGCCTGGATCATGTCAAGTTCCAGTCCTACTGCTACACCTTGGATTTTCTTCGTATACTCCTCAATTGATTCCCCATACGTTTGTCTCTGGGTTCTCAAAAGCCCCTTAATCTTAGCCAGCTTTTGTCGTTCCTCGTCTTGTGCTTGCTCTCTTCCTTCTTTGCGCAATCTTTCTGCTGTTTCTTCCATTTCAAGGTTCCGCTTGGCAGCTTCTAGTTCCAGTTTTTCCAACTGTTCCCCTTTTCTTTTTTGCTTCTCCTCCTTTTCCACAATTTTCTTTAGCTCAGCTGTCAATTCTTCAAATGAAATTTTAAAATTTTTTTCTTCTAAATTCATAATCTCCAGCTGGAGATCCTCACTGACACTCATAAGGAGGAGGGCCTTCTTCTCTTCTTCACCCCCTTTGAGGGTCTCTTATCTGTTTATTTATTTTATAAACCTCCAGGGCAAGCTTCCTGGGCGTCATCTTTCTTTGGGTAT
Organism: Arctopsyche grandis; assembly: GCF_051622035.1. Lineage (NCBI taxonomy): Eukaryota > Metazoa > Arthropoda > Insecta > Trichoptera > Hydropsychidae > Arctopsyche > Arctopsyche grandis. The sequence goes on along the minus strand of NW_027518497.1, from coordinate 1,289 downwards.
TCTCCACCATGTTAATAGAATTTAATGACATCGGGGTAACTTTTACAGATATATATAATTTAATTAAATAAATACCCGTACTTACCCAGGATCTTACGTTATTTGTATAGCTTTATAATCAGAAATTCGATGTTGTATCTTTAATTAACATACCTTTTGGGTCTGTAAAAAATTAATACTTGTGACTTTGCATCTTAAGTAATTCCCCCAATTACACGCATTATTTATACTTTAGTTGTTTTCACAAACATTCTCAACCAACACATAATTTATATAATGGCCAAATGTACGCCTTTCACTACCTTTGTTCAAAAAAAGCTATATTATAGCTCTTAAAGGCTTAACATTTTACCTTATAGAATACTTTTGAAGGCTAAGAGCTCTCGATGGGCAACTTCCATGCAGATTTAGCTCTCCGTGCTCGAGAAGTTATACTTGTGCATCTAGAGTGTAGTTGACTAGATTTACTCCTGAATAATGTACCTAGCACTGGCCTCATTCAAACTTTCAAAGTGGAATCTTCTTAGCAAAGCCAATAACCAGCCAATTAGGTGGTCAACGGCGTGTTATTTACGTGTACGTTAATGATCAACGAGCAAGCTGAGTTTTTCACAAAAGCCTTGATATATCTCTCTATTGGGATATTTTTGGTTCCAATCCCTTGGTTAAAAGCGATAATCTCAAAGTAAACTGAGGCGATACATCTTATGTTAGTTTGCGGGCATTTTCACCCACCTTTTCTAAGAGTCAGTTTTAATTTATCGCTACTTACCCACCACAGTTCTTATTCTTTTTTTCACATCTATAATTTTGCTACAGCATAAAATTAATTTATGCGATTAATCATGTTAATATAATCAAGTGATAATATTTTCGTTTAAATATCCATATAAACTTTTAATAATTTTTAATAAACTGAAAACTACCATATTTTTATATTATTTTAAAAACGATTACAGGTTCAAATTTATTTTAGTAATGTATCTATTAATTTGAAAATTTTCCATTCGTTGGAATATTAAAGATTTCCATACCCAACTTTGTATGTATAACAACATCGATTCTTAGATTTGGCACGTAAATCAACTCGTTTATAGCGGTAAGTACCTTTAGCATAATTGACTATAAAAATATATTTCAATCCAAGTTCATAATCAATCGTTTCTGTTTTAAAAATTCCTCTTATTGGGTCTATTTTTACTTTAATACCAAGTTCGTTTTCGTCATCAGTTATTTCGCCTTGCATTTTACTTTCTACTCTGGGCCTATTATTCTCTTTGTAACTTGAT
>NW_027518496.1:0-40074 GCF_051622035.1 Arctopsyche grandis | reverse complement strand
CTCATATGAAAATAAATTTAAATAAGTACGGAGTTTCTATGCATAATGTATGGTTTACTTCGGACACGCACTTTGGGCATAAAAATATAACTGGACCCACAATATCAAATTGGGATAAAGGTTATAGAACATTTGATTCTATAGAACAAATGGACACAGAATTGTTATTACAGATAAATAATAATGTTAAAAAAGATGATTATTTATTTATATTAGGCGACTTTGCATATTTAAATAAGATACCAGTTGATCAATATAGAAAACAAATTAAGTGTGACAATGTTTACTTAATAAGAGGTAATCATGATAATGAAAATGCAATTCAAAGAGGTGACTTTTCTGGAATATATGATTATTTAGAACTAGAAATAGCTGGAGAATATATATGTATGTTTCATTATAAACCCTTTGTTTGGAATCGTATGCATAAAGGTAGTTGGTTTTTATATGGACATTCTCACTCATCAGCTGAACATACAATTATAGGTAAATCTATGGATGTTTGTCCAGAAGTTGCTTATAGTCTATATAATAATTATAGACCATTTAATTTACATAGTGATATAAAACCTATAATGGATAGAAGGCTAGTTGGTGCAATTGATCATCATAATTTAAGTACAAATGACTGATGAGCATTTTTAGGGTTCAGCTTTCCACCCATTTTAAAGAGTAAACAGTCAAAATATAAGGAATGAAAAAAATAGATTTTACAAAAGAAAAACCAATGTTTGATAACGGACATTGTAAGTGGTTTATTGACAAGCATTTTCAGAATTACTTAGAAAATGAACAAGGAAATAACTTGCCAAAACTAAAAGAATTTGCATGTTTTGTAGTTAAAGGAACAAATATAGAAGATTTAGTTTTAATTGACAGCAAACAAAATATTTTAGATTCATATCCTTACACATTTAAAGGGTACGACCAAATGACAGCAAAGATAAACATCATTAAAATTTCAAAAGCATTTGACAAATATGAAAAAGATAACGTTTAATGAATTTTGTAACAAATGCTGTGACGGATTATATGAGCCACGTTTATCAGAAGATAAAGAATGTACAGGTTACATTCAGCTAAAGAAAATGGTTGTAGAAAATATTACACCTGCTTCTTTAAAAGAAATAGAACAATGGGAAAATAAACCAAATATTATAGAGCTGTTATCAACTCCTGATATTAAATATTTAAGATTTTGCACCCATTATTACGACCTTACATCATTGAAAATTGGAATGTTATTAAAAAGCTAAAAGTTTAAAATTAGCAGGATAGTAAGCCTTGCCGCTAGCATTTTTGCAGATGAGCAAAAGTACAATTATAGCCACAAATTTATATAAAAAAAAATTAAAATATAGAAGCAATGTCAGTAATTTAAGTGAAAGTGAAGTATATTGGATTTGGCTTAATCAGCAGTCGCGTTAATGGTACATAACATTTAAAGATATATAAAGTGTAAATAAAATCAAAATCCACACTCTTGGTACTCAGAGCAAAAGGAAAGCATGAATGATTACATGTGATATCGATAGACGTATCGATAAAGGATAATTTCTGTGTATAGCCACAAATTTTAAAAATTAATTAAATAAAATGAATAACAAAAAAATAAAAATAACATTAGCAGGATCAATGCTTTTAACAATAGTATTAATTATATTAAAAGTTATTTTCAATAAATCATGGAGCTGGTGGATTATATTATTACCTGCATACTGGCCATTAGCAGGATTATCAATAGCAATGGTAGGGTTTGCACTGTGGTATTTAATTGTATGGATCACATCAGCAATAATGAATTTAGGGTACAAGTATAAAAAAAAGAAATGAAAATGGAATATAGTATAAAAATACTACAAAATACACCTTTAGATAAAGCTAATACGATTTTATCAATTGAAGAATTTAGAAAAAAATATTCTTATTTAATAAACGATAGTAATTCAGATAAATTTGTCATTGATTATCTTAATGGAAAATATAAAGAAGAAAAATTAAATACAGAGTTATCAGAATGGTTTGAAGTTATAAAAATAAAAATGAATTTAAAGAAAACGATTGGGTTTGGCATGAAAATAAAAAAGCATATAAAGTTGCATCATTTAATCATTATGATAGGAAATCTTTTTTTCCTAATTATTGTACAATAAATGCTTCAAATTCATATCCTAATATATATAAAGATTAGCAACACAAGATGAAATAGACTTATATAAACTACATCCATTTTGCAATGGGAAAATACTCATAGGTAGACATAAGTGTTATTATTTTGATACTATTTGGAAAGAAATAAAAAATGTTTATGAAAATATTAATATATACATAGACAACAATTTAAATAATAATTTTTGTAGGATAGGTATATTAAACCCATATCACACAGCTATTACAACTGTTGATTCCTGGATTGTATGTAGCTATAATGGTTTAAAAATAGGATGTACGGAAGTTTCACATGATGATATATTAAAATGGCTGTTCTTTTAAATATAGGAAAAAACTAAAAAAAAATGAAACAAGAAGATAAGTTTTATTTAGTAAATGTAAATTATGATGACTTTAAAAAAAGATCACAAAATAATTTATTTAATGCCATCATTTTGTAGTGGTAATTATGAAGCCATAATAGAAGAAGATGAAAAAGGCTTGTTCATAAAAAAGAAAGATAACTATTTTAAAAGTTGTCGTGATTATTATTTAATAAAACAAAATTAAAATAAATAAAAATGAAAGAACCGTTAAAACTAGAATCCTATATAGGTGATTATCGGAAACAACCGTTAATGAATCCGCCTAATAATACTGAAGCTTATAGAGATAATAATAATAAACTAAAATGGTCTCTTGTATCATGGAAAGCGTTAGAACCGCTTGTAGAAGTACTAGAGTTCGGTGCTAAAAAATATGGTAAATTTAATTATAAAAATGGTTTAAGTTATACTGAAACTTGTGAGAGTTTGTTGAGACATACATATGCCTTCATGGATGGTGAAGATAATGATCCTGAAAGTAAATTATCACATATAGGTCATATATTGAGTAACGCAATGATGCTTAGTTATTCATACATATTTAACAAAGAAAAAGATGATAGGGCAAAATGAGTAAAAATTGTAATATAAATACACGTATGAAAGTTAATTATGAGTTTCGCAATAAAACTTTTTTAACTAGAAGAATTCCTGTAATAATGAGATTAGATGGTAAATCTTTTCATAGTTACACAAAAAATTTAGATAGACCATTTGATGAAGGGCTTATTAGCGATATGCAAGATACAGCTATATATTTGTGTGAAAATATTCAAGGAGCACAGTGCGCTTACACACAATCAGATGAAATTAGTATCTTAATTACAGATTATGATAAATTAAATACCCAGGCTTGGTTTGATTATAATGTGCAAAAAATGACTTCTATTAGTTCTGGATATGCGGTTGGTAAATTTAATCAATTAAGGCTAATTAGAAAATTAAAAGAATGTAATTTTGAAATATCAATGGGAGATATTGGGCATCAACCTATAGCTAATTTCGATAGTAGAGTATTTAACATACCAAAAGAAGAGATTAGTAATTACTTTTTAGGACGTCAGAAAGATGCTGTAAAAAATAGTATTATTATGTTAGCTCAAAGTTTATATTCTCACGGCAAACCTAATTCAGAGTTATATGAAAAAAATACTAGTGAAATGCAGGATTTATGTTTTGAAAAAGGTCATGATTGGAATAATTTACACTTTAGTAAAAAACGTGGAAGTTTTATAGTTAAAAATACATATGCAGACGATAGAGTTATAAACTGCTTTGGTGAAAATACAGAAGAAGGTAGTCCGATACCTAAAAATTCCAATGATATATGGTTCGATGGAGAACATTACTGGAATGCAGTTGCATCTAAACATTTTGATACATTGCTTCCATACTTGGATTGGTTAGATTTTAAACCCAATAAAATAAAAACTAAGTGGGAAGTTGTAAAAACTCCATTATCATTTAATAATTCTGATTTTGAAAGATTAATAAAATAAAAACACAAACAATGAATAAAAATGATGTGATAGCGATGTTGAAAACAAATAACTATAGAATGGATTTAATATTTAATTATTTAAAAATTAAAGCATCTGATAAGTTAAAATGCAATGTAAACGAATTTAATTTATTTTTTCCAATGTATATACAAAATAATTTTCAAACTATACAGAACTATCTATGTAAAGAGTTTAATATAAGTATGATACTAGATAAAAATAATCAAATTTTAAAATATTATTAAAATGGAAATCATAAGAAATTTTATTGATTTTATCTGCCCTGAACATACTAGAACAAGTTGTTCAGATGAAGATATTGTAAATGGATTCTATCTTGAAGAAGACGAGGAAACTATTAGTGAAGAATATTATCATAGGTGTATAAGATGTGCGCTATTGGAAATTAATAATGGAAGAATTAAAAAAACAGATGCAAATAGTAGAATAATTTCTGAAAGATTATTTTCTTAGCCATTTAGTATCTTTATATTGTGTGTGGTGAAGATAGAATTATTTTTTTTTTAAATATTCCCGAGAATAATATTGTTCTCGGGTTTTTTTTTATTTCTTTTTGTTTTTTTCTTTGATTGGGAAATTTCCACCTTCTTTTACAAATCCCTTAGGCGTATCTACAAATATCTCAGAAGCTTTTGATCCTAAATAAGTTGATCCTAGTATAAAAAAGGAAAATCTCCAATAAAAGAAATCCCTTCTGATTTACTATTTAACACTTTGTTTTTTAAAAATTCATCTTTAGCTTTTATAGATGTTCCTATATTAGGAGATATTTTTACATTTTTATCTATTAAACCATATTTCTTAGATAACTCATTTATATAACCTCCACCTATTTTTTCATAAAACTCTTTTAAACCCGGGATAGATTTTATAAGACGTTTTGTATTTTGTTTGTGACCTTTATATATACCTGATTCAACAAGATTGTCACCATTTTCTGTAGCTAAATTCCAACCAAATGCTAATATAGGATAAAAACCTTCTATATCTTTTGTTATATCAGTAGGTTTTTTAATTATATTTATTATTTCTGCTAATCCACCTTTTGATTGCTGTTCTATTAGTAATTTCTTAGACACATATGATATTAATTTAGAGAACCAATTTTCATCATCATCATCGTCAGATCCAAGAACTATACATGATATGATATGAGATAGTGTGGATAATATTAATGTATTTGTTAAAATAGCAATAGTTCTTTTTATATTTCTAATTTCATCCTCTTCTAAATCTTCATAGGTTGATTTCATTAATAATTGAATATTATAATCTTTTACTAGATTAACCATACCTGAATATAATCCTGCACCTTGTTCTTGTGTTATATAATCAAATGTATCAGGTCTTGTGTAAGACGACATACGTTCAATAAAATAACCCATGTTTACAGTTAATATTTTTAATACCCAGTGATTTAGAAGCTTAGTTCTATCCATCTCTGATAATTGACCATCTACATGTTCTGTAACAGCTTGTGCTTTATTTATCCATGCGTTTATAATTTCTTCTGGAATGTCTCCAAAATCTAAATTTCCATCATATAGTTTAATTAAATCGTAAATACTTTTAGACCTATAATAAATTTCCATTAACTCCTTATACTTAGGCTTGTTTGTTTTTCTAAATTCTTGAATACTTCTTTTATATTGCTCTAGCGATACCCATTTATCACCGATTTTCTTAAATTCCATTGCAATAGAAATGATCACAGGGGCTTTTGATGCGTAATCGGCTGTTCTCCACAACATGTACTTTTTAATCCCTCTAATAGCTCTATTTACATTAGTTTCACTATATTTTTCGCTTGTTCTATCTATTATCCCTGTATATTGAATCATAGCGCTTATTTTAGAAGATGAAACTAGCGCTTCATAATCTGAAAGAATATTTCTAGTATCTGCTAATAGTTCAAGATCTGCTTCTCGTAGTAATCTTGTGTTTAACCTACCTACGTATATTTCTTCACTTCTAGAAACCAATGAAGAAAGAAATCCTGTTATTATAGACGTTATATTGTTTGTCAATCTTAAATCTCTAACATATTTGCTTATTTTATTTGCCACCTTATTAACATCAATTCCTGAAAATGATGTTTTATCATGAATATTTCCAAATATATTAGCATCAGTAAAATCTTTTATAGCTTTAGTTAAATTTTTAATTTCTCCTTTACTATTTTCTATATCTAATATTTCACCTATACCTATATGTTCCTCTAAGTTTTTTAAAGAATATTTGTAATTATTAGCCATTTCAACAAACATTGCTAATGATCTAAATAAATCATCAGTAACCATATTGGGATCTTCATATTCTTTTAGATATCTTTTAGGTGGTTCTGTAGTACTTGTTTTGTATAAATCATCATCAGGAGCGTCTACATATTCTTCCTTAATTGACTTAATCCATGTAAATAAACTACTTTTAGATGTTATAAGATCTATATTAGATTTAGAAACTTGGGGTATTGTATTCATATATTTGTATGAGTATGAATAAGGTATTGTCATACGCTTGTGTGCATGAAGAAGTTTTCTATAATCTTCAATCATAGATTTCATTTCATCAGATAATTTAGTATAATCTGAATTAGTATAATTTACAGTACGGTGAGTATATTTTTTATTATTGAACCAAGTGATTATTCTTACAGTTCGTCAGAAGGTTTTATAAGCTCTCCTTTAGGTAATCGTATTACTTCTGTTACATTTTCTTTATGCTCATACTCTGTTGTTCTTGTAAGTTCATTTACATTTAAATTATACCATCTTTGAAAATCAATTAGGTTTGAGTTTGCTTGTCGTTCTTTAACAATATTTTCCCATCCTATAACTTCTTTTTCATTTTTATTAATAAAATATTTATACCTATTATAAAATTCTTCTTTATATGTTGCTATTTTATTTAAATCATAATTATCGTTTTTATAGTTATGATTATTGAAAAATGAAAATATTTCTGACTCTTCTTCTGGTATGTTAAAATACACACCATCATTTATCATTTCTTGATTTACCCATATTTTAAAATCTTTTACCCATTGTTTTTTATTTTCGTTATAAGTAGATACTTTCACATTTGATATTAAGTAGTTAGTTTGATTCCTTTTTCATCAACTTCTCTCATTTTTTTTAAATCTTTTGTCGATATATTTTTAATTAGTGTCTCATAATTAAAAAAGAAATCATTCATAGTTTTTAAAGTATCTGTTTTTACTTTGTTTTTAAAATTCTTTGTGTTTTTATGTAAAATTCTAGCAACATTATCTCTAATATCTCTTAACCTAAACAATGATGATCTAAATCTACCTTCTTCAATAAAGCTTGTTTGTATTTCATCTGTTGATAATTCGTTTTCATTTTTTAATTGATAGGTTTTTAAAGCAATAGGGTACATTAATTTTAACAATGTATCTAAAGCTACAAGTCGTCTATATAACTCTTTTATATCTGCTGTTAATGCTTCATTTATTAATTTATTATCAACATCATCCTCAACAAATGCTAAATTTAAATTATTATTTGCTTTATTATTTAATAAAGTTAACATATCTAAGTGTATATTTTTATATGTACTTATATAAGAAAAATCTTCCATAGTTACATTTAAATTTTCTTTAAAGAACCATCTTCATTTTTCCATTGATTTGCTATTCTTTCAATCTCATTAAAGTCTGTAAAAACTCCTAATTTTTTAACTTGATATAATCCAGGAACTCCTTCTTGAATTAAAGATTTAAAGTTAATATCCTGTAACCCATATAAATATATAAGTAATCCAGCTAATTCGTTTTTATCAGAAAGCTTTGTATTTATATCTTGTTTTCTACCCTTTAGTCTTGTTAATAGATTAGTCACTGATTTAGCTCTTTCAGGAGATAAATTATCTCTAGCTATATAAGATTTCTCTATCTGATCAATACGTCGTTGAAGAGTACTTAATTCCTCTTTTAACGCTATTGCTTCTTGTGATACTTTATCTAAAAGTACAGTTCCTGATTCTATGGTTGTAAATGCTATATTTGCATAGCTATCCTTTTTATTTAGAAATACAGGATTAACTGTTTTTACATAGTTTGTTATTAATTCGCTATTTACTCTATCCAGTGCTTCTAATAATTCATCTCCGTATTTGTTTTGAGTATATCCGTATTTTACAACTTTACCAAATAATCTTTTTATAAAATTTAATAACTTATTGAGAAGTCCTTTTAGAGATGAGTTTTGGTTAAATTTATCATATAATACTTCAGCTAGAACTTTACCTAATATTTCTTCAGTAACCTTTTGATTTAATTTATAACTACCTAACTCTGGATATTTTCTATTATAAACTTCGTAATACTTATCATAATTGTTTTTCCAAGCATCAGTTTCTTTGAGTTGTTCTAACAATTTAAAATCCTCATCTGTAGAAGGATTTAATATTGATTTTATAAAAGGATCGTTACTAGCTCTAACTACAAAGTGCATAACTTCTTCTGCGTAAGTTACTCCATCTAATCTATCTTTTTTACCAAAATCTTCGGCTAAAAATATAACTCGTTCCATTAGGTTTGCTGCTCCTAATTGATCTAAACCTAATTCTCTTAATTTAGTTGTATCTATGGTTAAACCTAGATCTTTTGATATCTTATTTAATAATTTATTTAGTTTTAATATTTGAGTTTTTCTAAGCGGATCTTTTTCATTATTTAAATTATCTAATATTTCTGTATTGTTATTTATTTGAGTTCTAATATCTCCAATAGATGTATAAAAATCACCATTGTATTCATATAAATTTTCACTAATCATTGTGTAATTAAAATCTGAAGTTGATTCGTTTTCTTCTTATTTACATCAACAATGTTTGTAATTACATTTTTATATATTTTAGATTCTTTTACTTTTGTAATTGGTTTATCATTATATTCATCTACAAATTCATTGTATATTTCTGTATCATTATTTTTATAGTATTCAATAGCTTCATTACTTAATCTTGTTATTTTACCAGCGGCAGGATTTCCTATATTCTTATATTTATCTCTAATAATAAATGGATTAGCTATTTCATCTTGTTTTAGTAATGCGTATCCATATCTACCGGAATCACTAAAATGATTCTTAGCCGATATTAACTTAATAGAATGTTTTTTATTTAAGTTATATTCATCTACGTTATATGATAAAACATGTATTTGTTGGGGAGTAGATGATTTGGGATCATACGATACTCCAAAACTTTTACTTATGAACTCTCTTGAGGTTATTAATCCTAGTTCTTTTATTACAGGTATTTTAGTTATAAATGAATATAAGGAAAAAGATCTAATAGAGTTTATGTCTTGAAAGTGTTTTAACCACATGTCATTTATTACTGGTTCAGGGAACACTTTTTCTATTTCTTCTGTTAATTTTGTTTTAATATAACAACTCATTTTATTATTTTTTACAGGTATCGTTATTTTCAGTTAATATTATCATTTCTTCCAATGTTTTTTTAGTACTGGATAGTGAATTATTAATAAATGTGTCTAATAACATTTTAAATGATTCAGAATTATTTTTTAAAGTATTAAATCGCTCTTTAAATTCTTCAGATAAATTATCTACATCCTTTAATAACTTGGATGTATTTTTAGTTATTACTTGAGCTGAATATTTATCTTTTAAGCTTATACTGGTTCCACTTACCGGTAAAGATTCATCAATAGAATCATTTTCTTCAGATAAATTATTCACTATGTTTAAATCTTTATTTAAGTATATATAATCAATCAGATTGCTATTATTTTTTATTTTATTTTTAATATCTTCACCAGGTATTTGATTGTTGTATAAATCATATACATTACCGTTTCTTAATATATAATTAGTATCATCAATATTGTATTTTATTTCACTATATCTTTCTAATAAAGGCTGTATGTTTTCAATAAAAGATTTACTATTTATATACTTTTCTACTAGTTTATTATTATAATTGTGTTTATAATAGTTACTTATTAAGTTATTTTTATTTACGCGTATGGTAGTAAGAAACTTATTATCTGAATAATATACCTTAACATCATCGCCTTCTTTATAGTATGAATATCCTTTTGGAATAGTATCATCAAATATTCTATTTATATACTGAGCATAGTTGTTAAATAATAAAGCATCTTTAACTGTATCCTTATTAAGAGTTGTATCCGATTTTATAGCATATCTTATCGTATCTCCTATTTGAGTTTGATAAAATTCAGCAGGTATTATTTTACTAAAATTTTTAGATTTTGATAGATCACTCATTACCATGTATAAACCTAATTTTTGACCTAATTCAGTGTTACCTGTTGTTTCATTTATGTACGCTTTAAACTGAGATCTAATATCAATTAACTCGTCTTTAGATTTATTTTGTAAGTTTGATTTAATTTCAAAATAACCTGTTTTAGAATTAAAAAATATATTTATAGCATTATGTAAGTTTTTATACTTTTTTAACACTTCATCGTTTTTATATCGACCGGCAAGTTACCTATAATATCTAACAATTCATAATTTACCCCTTCTTTTGTAAATAAATTACTAAGGTTTTTTGATGTAAATACTTTATCTTGTATTTTATAAAGCATTATATTATTAATCATACTTCTCATTTGATTTGAAGTATAACCTTTTCTCATAACTTTTTCAATAAAATCGTTACTTATATTTCAAAAGATTCAGTAAAATAATTAAAGTGTCTACCTAATGTATTAACCTCATCAACTAATATTTTAGCATACATTGAAAACGAAGGTATTTTTGACAGCTCTACTTTATAAGCGCCATTTTTAACAAATATTCTAGGAACAACTTGAGTTATACCTCTTATATCTTCATTTTCATATAGTTCTTGTAATTTTTTTATTTTCAATATAACATCATGCAATCCCGGACCAATGTCACCGCTATCTACCTTTAAATTTACATCAATTTGGGTAATTAAATCAGCTCTAGTGGCAATTGTACTTAATTCTACAATTTTATTAACATTATGACCTAGAATACTAATATTTAATGGTTTTAGTTTACCATTTATTTCCTGTAATGCATCTTTTTTACCTATAGATTTTACAATATTCCATAATTTCATAGGAGATATATTATTAGCATATGAGCTATTTATTAAGTTTGTAATAAGCGGTGTATTTATATATCTAATTGTACTTTTTAAATCAATTCCAGACCTAATTAAAAAGTAATTATGGATGCTGTATATACGTTTATATTTAATACCGCTAAAACAGGGTTTTTAACGTCCTCTGTGCTCGCAAAAAGTAAAGGTGATAGTTCTTCCCCAATGTTTTTTAAACCGTCTCTGGTGAGCGTTTTTGTGACATCTACATCATTAGTACCTTCCTCATGAATTATTTTACCATTAAATGTAAATTTTTCTACTCTTAAACCTGTGTTTTGTAATAAATTAAAGAAAGCATTTGAGTTTGCAAATATACCAATCAATAATTTAGCTCCAATTGCATTAGAAACCATTCTTTCCTGTATAATAGGGTTACTATAAGATTGATCCAATGTAGGGTCTTCTTTAACCAATTCATTTTTTAACTCTTCTAATTGTTTCTTACTTCCTCCTTTAAAGAATGTTTTAGCATACTCAGGAGTTTTCATTATAGCTTCAACAATATTCATTCTTAAATTATGTCTACTATCTTTATTATTTAGAGAAGGAGTATTTATATATAATTTACCATTGATTTTAGATAACTTCATACTACGTAATAATCCATACATTTTATCAACATCAAAATCCAATCCTGTAATTGTTGTTGCCTCGTTAGGTAGTTCTATTGTTGATGATCCTAATTTAAGATATTTTATTCTAATTGGATATATTGAATATTTATCTTCTGTTGGTATTCTATATGCAATCATATTTCTAACTTCCTGAGGTATAGCTGGATTATCTAAATCAATATATCCATCATTATCTGCTAGGTCGTTTAATAAATTATTAAACACAGGTATAACTGCTTCAATATATTCAATAGCATTTGTTTCTGGATTTCTTAAAATTTTAACCTTGTCTGTATATTGAGGGTATTTGCTAAAGAAAATCCAGGTACTTTTAATTTAGACGCTTCTTTATATTTAGCATTAGATATTTTTTCAATGATATCCCCTTGCATCTCATATGGTACAAGCGGATAACCGTCATCTTGAATATTATATGCTTTTAATGTATTTAAAGTGGAATCTTCTTTAGTAATTTCTGATTTTAAGAATTATTATAATCAACAGATCCTAATAGATTATTAGTACTCCTAACATTATCAATTAAATCAAATACATTTAATAATTCATATAACATAATAACTTCTTCTCTACTCAGTTCTTGTTTTTTTGATATCTTATCTAATAACTCTTTTACAGCTCCTAGCTTATACGAATCAGTAAATTGAATATTTAATTCCTCCATTATTTCAGATTTATCTTTAGAGGATAATTCAATGTTAGCGAACATTTTAAAATCAACAGGTACATTTCCTATTATTAATTTTCTAAATTGAGAACCTACTAATACAAATTTATCTTCTTGTTTTATTGGATTATCTTGCTGCCATCCCCAATACTCATTAGGTATAGTTAATGTTGGTAAATTATTAAAATTATCTATACTTTCAATATCTAGCACATTAGCAGAAAATGATTTCATTGAAGATTCATGAGCTACTGTATCAATTGAATCACCATTATTATCTTTAGAGTTTAAAAGTATGTATAGTATTTTTGCTTTTATAGGATCTCTATATATAGAAAAATCAATATTACCGTTAGAACTTGTTTTAGGAAATTCCCATTTATTACCGCTTTCGTTTAAAATATAATCTTGTTGAGGGTACAACATAAACTCCGCATTTTTAATTTGAACAGGTGCTTTAATAATTCCTTTTGAAGTTTGCAAATCTACCAATCCATAATAAAACGGTTTAATTGTCTCATGAACAAAGCATTAAATCATTTACTGATGCTGTACCTAATTCTAATCTTTTATTAATTCAGAATACTCACTAATGGATATGGATGGGTTAAACTTTAAAAATGCTGTCATTATATCTAATCTACGTTGTGGAGAATGATATGTAGCAGCATCTGATATATTTAAATCATCTAGTTTATTGTTTATTTCATCAGCTTCTGATCCAAATAGTTTCTTATTTGATTCAATTTGGGAATCATCAGTTTTTCGTATTACATCCTTTATTATAATTAAGATTTGATTTGGTTTTTCAAATACCCCATGTTCTTTAGGAGAATCTCCTTGTTTACTTCTTTTTACTTTAGATGTATATGTAAAATTAGATTTTTTGTTTTTATCATAAAAAGAACTATCACCATTAACAATCATATCTGTTACATTTGTAAAATACCATTGTTGATAGAAGTAATTTCTAGCGTAACATCGTCAATATTAGTTGACAATCTATTATTTATTTCATTTTTTACTATATTTCCACTTTCATTATAATTCAAAATTATACCAGCATTTTTAATGACTGCAAATACTTAATATATTGATTGTTAAGATTAAATTCAATTTCATTTTTTAATTTAATATATGATTCACTATTTCTATCTTCTAACAAATTAATGTAATCATTTAAATTTTCAATATGTTTAAAATACTTTTCATCATTTATATTATTGGTTTTAAATGCTACTAATAAAGATTTTATTTTATCAAAATCATTTAAAAAACTGTATTGATGTATTGTATGAAAGTTTTCTTTTATGTTTTTTGAATTTAATATTAATGGATCTTTAAGTAATATTAAATCAGCAATATCAGCAACTCTTTGTAACTCAACTATACCATATCCATATGAGCTTCAATAACACTAGCTATATTTTTAAATGGTTTTACCTGAATTCCTAATTTGTTTTAGAATCTGAAAAAGTGTATAAATTAAATATAGGTTTTTCAGTATTTTTATAATCAAATGAATTTATATTTAATACTTTAATATCAGTAGAATTCATTTTATCAAACTCTTGTCCTAACTTGTTATCATTTTTTACAGAACCATTTATATTTATAATACTGAATCCAGTCGATAAGTTGCTATATTTTAAATGTTTTCCAAATTTACTAAATAGTTTATATTTTAGAATTCATTAAACTATTGTAATATTTTCAAATCCGCTTATTGTATTTATATTGCTAAATAAATTCCCTTGATAATTAGAAAGTACATGATTATATCTTTTTTGATTTGATAAAGTAAATACAGTTCTTAACTTTCTTTAAAATCATATTTAGAAATTAAATATCCAATATGTTTAAAAATGTTATTAATAGTAATATCATCTGTACCCAAATTAAAACTAAAAGATAATCGCTTATTAGCTAATAGTATATTAGTTTCTATACATCTTGATAGATTCTATGTTTAGAAGTACTTGCTCAGTAAGTTTGCTAAATGCGTTAAATTCCTGATTTGATGCTAGAGTATTAGATTTGTATATTTTACTTATTTCATCTATTACTTGAGAATCTACTTCTATATTCAATTAACAAATAAATCTATTAAATAAAGTTTTATCTATTATTTTATTTTGATTATCAGGGTTACTTATTTTGTTAAATTCATTTAATAGACTAGTGAATGTTAATTTTAATGATTTAATATTTCAGAACTTGAACCATCATATGTATAATAAACATAACTTCTAATTTTAGAATAAACATTATCTATAATATCATGCCTATCTAGTTTATTTTTATAAACCTTTACTGTATTACCCTCTTTGTTTGTAACTTCTTTATGGCATATAGATCGACGTTTCTTTGACTACCTATAATCTTCCATAGTGATTTTAATATAAACGCTCCAGATGGGTCTAATTCACCTGTATTGTACAAATCTGATACACTTAATTGAGGTATTGTAGCAATACTTCCTTTTGGGTCTGATTTTTTTACAACTTTTCTACTATTGCTTATTTCATTATTGTTTATTATTTTGATATAATTTGTACAATAAATAAATGCTCATGAGCTGCGTTGTTAATTTTAGTTATAAATTCTTCAGGAGTTGCGTTATTTGATACTATACTTAATAATTTATTAAATATTTGATTTTGATCATAATAGTTTTTAATACCTAACTGATTTACATCAAATTTTCCATTTTTTACTTTAAATATATTATTTAGAAATATTTTAAGTTCTTTATTTAATCTAAGTACAGATTAATCGATTTGTCACGTAAAGCCCAACATCTTGAACATCTTCTTCAGTTTTTTTCTATATCAATATTTCAATAACTTCATTCTCTTGATTATATAACACTTCCTCATTAGTAGGTACATCTGTTTGATTGTCATCGCTATATTGATCATTATTATCTTCTGACTATATCTGTATCAGTTATAATATCATACCCATATAACACATTAAATGAATTTAACAACATGATTTTAAATTCATCTATGTTTATTAGTTCAGATACGTTATCTTTTATTATAGGATTTTTTAAATATTGCGAATTAATATCTTTATTACTTGATAAATCATCAATAAATAATTTATATTCTTTATCAAGATTAATTCCTAAACTAGAATATACATGTTCGGAATATCGGTACTTTTTAAGTTCATTTGAATATTTGTTATTTATATACTCATATAACAAATCCTTATTAATTAAATTTTTAAATATGTTAATATTTTTATCTGAAATCGGTTCTAATTCCTCTATTTTTAAAACTAACTTCATTATTAGGATTATTTATAAAATCATTTATTAGTTTAGATGTTGATTTTTTTCTATTTCCTAAGTAGTTTTTACCTATTAAATCTCTTTCAAGCATATACATTACCTGATGCAAGTTAGTATTTGTACTAATATATGATTAGTTAAATAATAATTATCTTTTAACCACATATATAGATCAGATAAAAATTTACTTAATTTAGGAAAGTTAGAATATAAATACTCAAACATTTTAGGAGATGCGCTGTATTCTTCAAATAACGATGCTCCATCTTCTTCTAGTTGTTTTAAAATAGATTGGTTTTCGTAAAATGAACCTTCATTAGAATTATTTTCTAGTCTATTTTCATTTTTCTAATAAATGTTTAATTTCCTCTTTTCAAATTGTTCTTTTTTATTTAAATATTTAGGATCGTCTTTTAACATGTTCCACAAATCAGTTAATACACTTATTTGCCGAGATGTGTTTAAAAATACTTGCATAATTACATGAAAAGATTCATGTTTAGCATCTTGCAATTGATCTTCATATAATCTGTTTGATGATAGTATAACAGAAGCTCTATTAAATGCTGCTATAGGGCTCATACCATCTTTATTATAAATGGATCCTAGTTGAGTTAATAATTCATCTGATACAATTATGTTGATTCTTTAAACCGTTTTTTTAAATATTGAATACCCGAGGATGATATGTCTAACTTAATTCTTCCTTGATTTAAATTTCGTATTGTTCTACTTATATTATCTTTTTCTTTAAAAATATTTCTAAGTAAATTTCTAATACTTTGTATAAATTTACCAATTAAAGTAGTAGGTATTTTTCATATTTAGAGTTATAGGCCTCCTCAGCTATTTTTTCTCAATAGCTAAATCTCCTGTATACTCTATTTTACCATTAGGTATATTAAGTCTAATAGTTTCAGACATTTAGGTGTTATAGTTATTTCATTCCATGTGTTATTGTACTCATCTGTAATTACTTTAACATTATCTTTACCATAAATTTTATTAAGAGTATTAGTTACAGTATTTTCGTAAAAATTATAAATAGGTTTTAAAGCACCAAATCCTTCTGTTTCTACTCTTTCAAGTTCTTGTTTAAGTTGGTTTATTTCATTTATATTAGTTCATAAAAAGATAATATACTTTTTAAATGTTTTTCATTTTCTACAACAACTTCTGCAGTTCCTCCAAAAGGATTAGTTTGTGTTATTGTATCCCCAACTTTTAAAGTTTCAGGGGTATATTTTATATCTACTTCAAGTTCTTTAATCCTATCTTCTTTCTGTTTTTTAAATTCTTCTAAAGTAGTATGTCCTTCAATTTTACTAGTTGTATTACCTGTAGGAAATAAAACTTTTTTATATCCTTTCTTAGTACTGTCTTGTATAATAGATTAATAAAGAATGTAACCCAGTTGTTATCTTTATTTAAAAGTTGTAGGAATTGATTAGGTTTTAAATTTTTTTCTTCTACAGGTACTGTATTTTTAGCTATTTCATAATTAAACTCCCACTCAGATTGAGAAATCGGTTGTTCATTTTTAAAATAAGACATCAAATGTTGCTCTCTAAATATGTTAGTATTTATATTTTCATTTACAGTAAAAACATCATTTCCTAAAGTAAAATTATCTCTGTTTAATTTAAAATCAGATTTTTTACTTAAAGAGGAGGTTAAATTTTCTCTATCTCTACCTTTTTGAAATAGGTCACTTTGCAATTCTAATATTCTACGAGTTTTAGTAGGTGTACCTTTATTAATATTTTTAACAGTATTATACGCTTCTATAACCCATTTATCTTTTAATGATGCTTGATTACCAAATTCATCTTTAGCTATTCCTCCTACAACATACCACTTATTGTCTTTTCTTTTTTCATATACTATTTGTTCCATAGTATCAGGTTCAGAAAAAACAAACCTATTTTCAACTATTTCATTTACACTTTTAACATCTTCAATATTATTTTGCAAACTTTTATCATCACCTCTAAACCATCCTATTCCATTATCAGTAGCAAATTGAGCATGACCTTTAATAATAGGTGTAATAGCAGGTGTAGCTATTTCATTTTCAGTATAATTAGTACCTCCTGGAAACTGTTAGGTTGGAATAATGTTGAGTATTTTCTTCCTTTATATCAGTCTTTTTATTTCTTCAAGACTTTTAGTATCATCTTTAATTTTACTAGTAACTAATTCTTTTCTATAAATTTCTGCATTTTTCTTTTGTATTAAATTTTGGAGAATTTATATCTCTAGTTCCATAGGAATTACCTCTTTCTATATTATAATCATTACTAAACACAACAAATTTATTTTCTTTCATAAGTCACGTAAAATTTATCTGCATATTTTATTTGATTTTCATAATATTCACTTTGGTCTTCTATAACCAATAGGTGCATTTAAATCTTTAGCAGTATTAATCTCAATAGTATAACTATAGTTAGCTAATAATCCAGTAATTATTTGTTCTCTGTTTCTTGTATTAAAAGATAAAATTAAAACTTGTTGCTCTTTAGGTATTTGTAATTCTTGTAATATTTTTTCAGTGTTCCAATTATTTTTATCTCCTTTTCTAAATATTTCATCCGCTTTAGATGATTGTAATATTTCTACAGATTTTAACCCAAAATTAACCTCATTTTGGTCTACTTGGGAGTATTTAATAGTAGCTGTTGATTTACCTCTTTTTATACCATATTTTTTACTACCTTCGTTTAATAGCTTTTCTTGTTCTATTTTAGGTAATAAATTAAAAACTCTATGGAAAGCCTCTTCTTTTACTACTTGCTTATTTGCAAAATCGCTAGAAAAAGTAATTAAATCTTCTAAAATATTATAACTACCTTTGGCAATGTTATTAATAAGCCATCTACAAGTACCGGTTCAATATCTGGCATTATTTGTTTTAACCATTGTAACCCTTCTTGCAAGCTTTCGTTATTCCAATCGTATTTATTAATTAAGTAATCTAATGCAGTAGCATGAGAAGGTTCATTTAGTTCTTTGTAATAAACAACAGGTTTATTTTTCAATTGCCCACTTTCTAAAACACCTCTAATCCATTTAGCTCTTTCATCTTGTGAATTAATTACCCAATCAATATACTTTTCTACACTTTCTTTGGTTGATTTAGTAGCAATTAATCCTTTAGATATTTCGGCAGGAACAGAACTAAAAGGATTACCAAAATTCTTTTGAGAATTGTTCAATCTCATAGAAAATACACCATTTATAGATTTAGCATAATCTACTCCTTGTTGTTGATAAACTCCTTGTATTACTACATTTCCTGATTTAGTTTTACTACCTAATTTATTATAAATTTCTTGTATTGTTTCTTTTCTAATAGAAGTTTCTGGAGATAGTTTTTGAAATTGTTTTTCATTTTCACTATATTTTTGATCATTAGTTCCGTATTTTACAAAACCAGCTACTAATTCATTTACTTCTTGTCATCTAACTGTAGAAACTTGTGAATAATTAATAGAAAACATTCTTTTAAATTTTCTATTAATTTATTCCACCAAGTTTCTACAGGCCGATCAACAAGACTTTCACTCCATCTCGCAGCTAATTCTATTAATAATTGCAACTCCCCTTCTTTAGTATTAATGTCAAAACCATAGTCATTTATTAAATCGTCTAAACTATTATGTCCTGTTCTTTTTAATAACTCTCTACTTTTACCTAATAATTGTTTTTTTGAAGCTAATAGAATCTTATATATTTCATCAAATCCTCCTAATTCTTTACTCATTTTAACAATACCTCTATGTGCAACTTCATGAATTGCAACTTTTGGAGCATCCTTTAATGATGTATTATCGGATGCTATTAATACCTCATCAGTTGTGGCGTTATATTGTCCTTGTATTAATAGTTCATCATTTTTTTTAGCCAATGAAAACGGCATGTCGTCATAATTGAATATTATTTTAGTTTTGGAAAGATGATTAATATTATAATTAATATTATTATTTTTTATAAAACTTAATGTACTATACGCATCATTTTCAACAGCTATATTTATTAATTCTTGATTTACATATTTATTTATTAAATTATTATCTTTTATGAAGTTTAATGCATAATGTGCATAGGTTTTAACAGCTATATTTAATAATTCTTGATTTACATATTTATTTATTAAATTATTATCTTTTATAAAAATTAATGTATACTTTCCATGGTCTTTAATAGCTATATTTATTAATTCTTGATTTAAATATTTATCTATTAAATTATTATTTTTTATAAATTTTAATGTATCAAATGAATTATTTTTAATAGCTATATTTATTAATTCTTGATTTAAATATTTATTTATTAAATCATTATCTTTTATAAATTCTAATGCACCATATGAATTATTTTCAACAGCTATATTTATTAATTCTTGATTTAAATATTTATCTATTAAATTATTATCTTTTATAAAAATTAATGTATCATATGAATTATCTTTAGTAGCTTTGTTTATTAATTCTTGATTTAAATATTTAGCTATTAAATTATTATATTTTATGAAGTTTAATGTATTAGGTGAATTATTTTCAACAGCTATATTTATTAATTCTTGATTTAAATATTTATCTATTAAATTATTATTTTTATAAATTTTAATGCACTAGATGAATTATTTTCAAAAGCTATACTTAATAATTCTTGATTTACATATTTATCTATTAAATTATTATCTTTTATAAACTCTAATGTATTATATGAATTATTTTCAAAAGCTTTGTTTATTAATTCTTGATTTAAATATTTAGCTATTAAATTATTATTTTTTATAAATTTTAATGTATCAAATGTATTATTTTCAAAAGCTATATTTATTAATTCTTGATTTAAATATTTAGCTATTAAATTATTATTTTTTATAAATTTTAATGTATCAAATGTATTATTTTCAAAAGCTATATTTATTAATTCTTGATTTAAATATTTATCTATTAAATTATTATCTTTTATAAATTTTAATGTATTAGATGAATTATTTTCAAAAGCTATATTTATTAATTCTTGATTTAAATATTTATTTATTAAATCATTATCTATTAAATTATTATCTCTTATAAAACTTAATGTATCATATGAATTATTTTCAAAAGCTATACTTAATAATTCTTGATTTAAATATTTATCTATTAAATTATTATCTCTTATAAACTCTAATGTATTATATGAATTATTTTCAACAGCTTTGTTTATTAATTCTTGATTTAAATATTTATCTATTAAATTATTATCTTTTATAAATTCTAATGTACCATATGAATTAGTTTTAATAGCTATATTTATTGATTCTTGATTTAAATATTTATCTATTAAATTATTATCTTTTATAAATTCTAATGTACCATATGAATTAGTTTTAATAGCTATATTTATTGATTCTTGATTTAAATATTTATCTATTAAATTATTATATTTTATGAAGTTTAATGTATCAAATGAATTATTTTTAATAGCTATATTTATTAATTCTTGATTTAAATATTTATTTATTAAATCATTATCTTTTATAAATTCTAATGCACCATATGTATTATTTTCAAAAGCTATATTTATTAATTCTTGATTTAAATATTTATCTATTAAATTATTATTTTTTATAAAGTTTAATGTATCAGATGAATTATTTTCAAAAGCTATATTTATTAATTCTTGATTTAAATATTTATCTATTAAATTATTATTTTTTATAAAGTTTAATGTATCAGATGAATTAGTTTTAACAACTACATTTATTAATTCTTGAGATATTAATGATTTATATTTTTCTTTTGAACTATGTAATAAATTTAACAATTCAAGAGAATTATCTTTAAAATATATATTAAATATATCAGCATTAAGTAATAATTTTTTTGGAAGATTTTCTAATTTTATAAGATATTTAGAATTTAATACTAACTCAGCTGTTAAATCAAATTCATCAGTTATACTATTTACATCAATGTTTTCAACCATGAATTTTAAAAAGTCAGTGTTAAATTTAATTATGTCAGGTAAAAATTGAAAATTATATATATCTTTTGATAGCATTATCAAAGCTTCATATTTATTATTAACAATTCTTGTTAATCTTTCTTCATTGTTTTCACCTTCTTCATCAACACCTTCTAAATCATCAACTTCAGATTGATTCATTAAACCATTATCTAATTTATTTCTATAATCTATAGCTTTTCGTATTGCTCCTTGCTTGTCATTTTGATTAAAATTATTATCTTTTATAAATTGTAATGTATCTTCCAAATATAATATAGATGCTACACCTTCATTTTTTGAATTAGTTACATCCTTCAATACTATTTTATTATCTTTATCTAAATCACTTGTTGCTTCAATTCCTACTACACCAATTCCGTTTACTATTAGTAAATAATTATCGTAATTTTTCAAATATGAGTCGGTATGACTAGTTGCTGTACACCATGACTTAGGACTTAATGATTTTAACGCTTTAAAGTATTTTTTATAATCTTTATGATTTTTCTTTGTTTTAGGAATATGAACCCAATAACCTTTTCCACTAGCAGATTTTATTGCTCCTAATGATTTAATATACGCAGTACCTATTTCTTTTTGATATAACCGTATAATTGAGTTTATTTCACCTATTCCGTCTTGTTTTAAAATATTTAGAGTTTCAAATAATGCTATTTTATGAACTGGTATCATTGTAGGTGATTTCCTAGAACTATTTTTTCTGTAATTTTCATATACACCATCTAAAATCATATGTTTAAAGTATATTGGATAATTTACATCAGAATCATTTAATATATCAATCCAACTTTTAAATTGTTTTGCAAATAATTCATTAATGATTTCTAATTTTATATTTTCATTAATATCATCTATTAAACGGTTATATAGTTCAGTTATTTTTCTATCCACATCTTCATCATTATTGATATTGTATAATAAATTAGTGTTTTGTTGAGCATATTTACCTAACCAGCCTATATTAAAAATATTTATATTTTGTATTACATTTCTTTTTTCTAATATTTTTTTAGAGTTATATATCTCTTGATTACCGTTTATATTATTTTTTATATTTCTAACAACTTTTACAACAGAAGAAATTGATTTAGGTAATTTATTAAAAATTTCTTTTATTACATTTTCGTGGTGTATTGTATTATAAGGTATTGCATCATCTTCATTAGATTTTAAGTAATATATACTTAAATCTTTTGCATTTTTATTATTAAAATTATTTTTAGTTTTACTAGAATATCTCTCATCTTGCTCCAACATCATTTTAGAATATATATTGGAAACTTCTGAATTTAATTCATTTATATCTTTAAAATATTCAATAGCATTTACTATTAATTCTTGAAACCATTTAGTAAACTTTAAAAATATATTTTGAATATCTCCGTTTAAATCTTTTATAAATTCTCCTCTATAAATATATAATTCAGCTCCTTTTGCAAATGACTCTTTAAACTCTACTGTATTTCTTTTATGTCCGCTCCACTTTTCTAAAGATGCTAATTCGGATTCATCCAAATATTGTTCAAATTCATGTGCTTTTTCATGTATAGCTGTTGTTAAGTCGGAATCTTTTCCAAATACTAAATAATTAGCATTATTTCTAACAGTAAATAATCCTTTATTGCTTTGATTTAATGTTTCTGTATTTTTTATTAGATATGAATTAAACTTACTATATTTATTTACTAATTCTTGTGTTTTAAATCCTATAAGTTTACTTTCTTTTAAATTATATAAATCAACATTTCCTTCATTATTAAATTTAATATCAGTAGTTATTTTTTCTAAATTATTTAAATAAACAGTTCCTTCATTATTAAATTTAATATCAGTAGTTATTTTTTCTAAATTATTTAAATAAACATATCCTTTATTATTAAATTCAATATCAGTAGTTATTTCTTTTAAATTATTTAAATCAACATATCCTTCATTATTAAATTTAATATCAGTAGTTATTTTTTCTAAATTATTTAAATCAACATTTCCTTCATTATTAAATTTAATATCAGTAGTTATTTCTTTTAAATTATATAAATTAACATATCCTTTATTATTAAATTTAATATCAGTAGTTATTTCTTTTAAATTATTTAAATCAACATATCCTTTATTATTAAATTCAATATCGGTAGTTATTTTTTCTAAATTATTTAAATCAACATTTCCTTCATTATTAAATTTAATATCAGTAGTTATTTCTTTTAAATTATATAAATTAACATATCCTTTATTATTAAATTTAATATCAGTAGTTATTTCTTTTAAATTATTTAAATCAACATATCCTTTATTATTAAATTCAATATCGGTAGTTATTTTTTCTAAATTATTTAAATAAACAGTTCCTTCATTATTAAATTTAATATCAGTAGTTATTTTTTCTAAATTATTTAAATAAACAGTTCCTTCATTATTAAATTTAATATCAGTAGTTATTTTTTCTAAATTATTTAAATAAACATTTCCTTCATTATTAAATTTAATATCAGTAGTTATTTCTTTTAAATTACTTAAATCAACAGTTCCTTTATTATTAAATTTAATATCAGTAGTTATTTCTTTTAAATTACTTAAATCAACAGTTCCTTTATTATTAAATTTAATATCAGTAGTTATTTCTTTTAAATTATATAAATCAACAGTTCCTTTATTATTAAATTTAATATCAGTAGTTATTTTTTCTAAATTATTTAAATAAACATATCCTTTATTATTAAATTCAATATCAGTAGTTATTTTTTCTACCATATTTAAATAAACATATGCTTTATTATTAAATTTAATATCAGTAGTTATTTTTTCTAAATTATTTAAATCAACATATCCTTTATTATTAAATTCAATATCGGTAGTTATTTTTTCTAAACTATTTAAATAAACATTTCCTTCATTATTAAATTTAATATCAGTAGTTATTTCTTTTAAATTATATAAATAAACATATCCTTCATTATTAAATTCAATATCAATAGTTATTTTTTCTAAATTATTTAAGTTAATACTCCCTATTAAAATTTTATTAGACTTTCTTAATTTATACAATAAAGAAGTATTTGTTAAAATATTATTTTCAATACCTTCATATATATTAATGTCTTTAACAACTATAATATTTTCTTCAGTCGTATTATATTTTTTAGCATAGTACCAAACAGGTAGTTTTTCTTTATATACTTCTAATAAGGTGGATTGGTCTTTATAATATTTTACACCTTCATCAATATATTTAATTTCGTCAAGAGATAACGCATCTTTTATTTTGAAATCATTTATATTTATTTCATTTTTTATACGATATTTCTCGGCTTTTAATATTGTTTTTTTATAATCTATATAATTTTTTAATTTTCCGGCATTTATATTTTTATTACTATCTATAAAAGAATTAAAAACTTCAAAATCTTCTTCTGATCTAAAATCCTGTCCACTAGCTAAGCCCCCTATTTCAGCTGCATCATTGTCAATAATATGCAACTGTAATGTTGGGTTGTTTTCTAAAGTAGAGTAAAAAATGTAAATACTAGAATCTTTTTGTGATAATAAATAAGATCTTGCAGTATCATATCCTTTAGTACACCAAGCCCCAGGATATAATGCAGATAAACTAGTCATCTTATGAAATCTATCTAAATCCTCTTCTCCGTTAAACTTATACCATACCCCTTTAGAAGTTGTTTCATGCACATTATTGATATATTCGTCTGTGTTTATTTTACTAAGTTTAAAATTAGCTTGTTCATAAGAATAATCATGCATTACTGAATTAGAAGATAGGGATGAAGTTTCTTCAGTTGCGCTTAAAAAAGATTCATTTATAACAAATGGGGTCGATATGGTTTTATTGTTTCTAGGTTTATCACTTAGTTTATCTAGTTCTTTATTATAAACACTGTCCTTCTTTAATAATGATTCTAATATTAATAATTTTAAACCTATAGAGTAATGAGAGCTATTTAATAATAGAGTATAGTTTAACAACATATTATCTCGTTGCTCTTTATTTCTTTCTTTAATCCTTTCTTCTTTGTTATCTCTAAAATTTTCCCAAGTTTGTCTAAATTGCGCATCTAGACTTGCTTCTACAGACGTTAAATTTGCTTCTATCATTGAATCAGCTACTTCTGTAAGAAAATATTTATCTGATGTTTTTATTTCTTCTCCTATTTCTTTAAAATATTCAAATAATAAGAAAATAGCTTCTTCTTTTGATTTAGCTTTATTTAAAATAGCTTTTCCATTTTCAGTAGTACTTAGATACTTAGCTACCCATCTATCGGATATAGTATCTTCTAAATTTAAGTTTTTTAACTTAGGATTATTTTGTATAGGATTTTTTAAATCATTATTTGGTTGATTTAAAGGAATACTGAAATCATGCTGTAATGATTCTAATAAAGGGAATAATACGTTTAACGATTTTAATATTTCATCATTATTTATATTTGAAGAGGTTTTAAAATATTTTATTTTTTGTAAATATTCTTCTTTAGTTAATCCACTTCTTTTAAGTATATTATTATTTATGATGTTTTCAATAATGTTTAAAGTACTTTTTTGATCATCGTTTATATTATTTAAACTTTCACTTAAGCTATTTTTTCTTAAAATTTCGTATTTTGATAAATTTGATTTAGTATTAAAAAGTTTACCTTGATTTAAATTTCGTATTGTTCTACTTATATTATCTTTTTCTTGAAATATATTTCTAAATAAATTTTGTGCAGATTGTATAAATTTACCTATTAATGTATTAGGTATTTTTTCATCCTTACTATTGAAAACTTCTTCTGCTATTTTTTCTTCAATAGCTAGATCACCTGTATATTCTATTTTACTACCGGTAATTTTAGAAGTTGATTTACCTCTAGCTATATTATATTTTTTACTTCCTTCATTTAATAAATTTTCTTTATATTGATACGGTAATGTATCAAATAGTTTTTTAGTAAATGTTATAACAGGATTGTTTTTTAAAACATCCTTTTCTAATATAATATCTTTTATTTGAGCTTCGGTATATTCCTTACCGTTTAATGTGTATGTACAAGCCATTTTTTGTTTTTATTAAATTCGTATAAATATACAACAATATGTATATATTAACAATGTTTTTTAATTGTTCCTTCGTTTATTTTATTATTTAATATAGAAGTTACTTGAGAGTTATTTTTAGTAAGTAAGTTAAACCATCTATGGAATGATTCTTCTTTTACCACTTGTTTATTAGCGTTATTTTTAGATAATGATATTACATCATTTACTAAATCATAACTTCCATTTGCTATACCGTTTATTAAACCATCAACTAATATAGGATCTACATCCGGCATTATTTGCTTCAACCAATCTAGACCTTCTTGTAAATTGTTATCATTAGGTTGTGATGTAGAAAAGTTAACATCATCACCAAGGAATCCTGATTCTAAATCATCTGTTAATAGATTACTAGGTTTATTTTCTGTTGTTTGTTCTTTAGATAGTAAGGATTCTGATATATTTGAACTAGCAACATTAGTTATAAAGTGTTCATTTTCCTTATCTTCTGTAATTTCAGGTTGTATTAACTCATCAATATTAGCTATTGAATTACCTAATATTACAGATGTAGTTATTTTACCATTTATAATTGTATTTGTAAATTCTTTATCAGTTGATAATTTAGGAAGTACATCTGATTCAAAGCTACTTATAGCTGCTCTTGTACTAATATCTAGATCAGAAACTTCAATCTGACCTCTAATTAATGATATATATTCTACAACATCTTCTATAGAATCTAATTTTATAGAATCAGAAGATTGATTTAGTTCGTTAGATATTATTCCGTTATTGTTTTGATCAAGCTTTTCTTCTAGTTGGTATATTTCGATCTCTAAAGAATCTACTACCTTATCTCTAATTATATTATTCTTATAATTAATAATTCCATACTGTAGTATTGTAGATATTTCATTAAAAACTTCACTACTATCTAGTAAAAACCAATCCGGTACATCATTATTAATGATGTTTTCAACAGCTCTTTCTATAGATACTCCTGTAGTATTATTTATAAAGCCTATATTTACATCTCTACCTACTTTTAAACCTAAGTCTTTTTCTACAGATCTTGATGTAATTTTAGGTAAACTTTCTAATATGTATTTATAAGGATTTGTAGATAATGATTCTTTTAATGCTTCTTTGTACTCTTTTAGTTGTTGTTTTTTTTGCAATATAGATTCAGCTATAAATTCTGAATTATTTGTAATATTCCATGTAGGTTTTTCATTTAAATATGTAATAGCTGAACTACTTGTATTCACATGTATTATCCAAATATCTTGGTCTACATCATAATATATGTAAGGACCAGCGCCTGATTTTTCTCTTGTACCTTCATATTCATTTTCATCAAATTTTGATTTACTTGATCTACTATTTACAATTTTTCGTATTTCATTTAAAGGGGTTCCGTCATTTATATTAGCTTTATATTTTTCTAATAAATTAACTATTTTTTGTTTATCTATATCTGTTATAGGTAATGTTGTTAATTTTAATACTGTATTTCCTTTTAATAAAACAACTGATCCTATGTATCTTTCTATATCTTTTATTTGATATTGATTACTAGTTAATTGTATATCTACAATATCATTATTCTTTACGGTACTTATATAATAAGATCCATTAAATATTTTTAATATACCAAAATGATCTGCATTTTCAAAATCACTTAATTTAGCATTACGTTCTTCAATTTCATTATATTTTATTATTTTTTGAATTACATTTAGCGCTATTCTTGAATTGCCTAGTTTTAGTAAATTAACAACATCTGCTCTTAAGTTTTTATTTTTATCGTCAGCCAATAATTTACCTAATATATGTTTTACAGCTCCTGGGGTATCGGCAGTAACTAATGCATCATCTAGCATATATACAACCACAAGTAAATTATTATTAGGGTTTTCATTAAACCACTTAGCTTCTTGAGCTCTATGATCGGATTGCGGAGAAAAATCTTGTGGTTTACTCCAGCTTTCAGGAGGTGCTTCTAAATAAACAAGATCTGAATTAGTACTTTCGTTTGTTTTAGTAGTTACATTAATAGCATTAATACCTGATTTTAATAAATTAAGTATTTTTTCTATGATTTTCATAGTTGTATAATCATCTCTTAATAAATTATTAATATTTAGAGATATATATGGATTGTTTTTTTGAAATTCTTTTTTAGGGGTTTTTTTAACTTCTTCAACTACATCTTCTACATCTTCTACTGTATCAGATTTCACACCAATATTTGTATCTATGAAACTATTTAATGCATCGCTTAAATCATCAACTGTAAATTCATCATTAATTAATAAGTCTAATTCATTAACACTATCTATTTCGGATATTGCCTCTTGAGTTTCTTCATCATCACCTAGCTTCTCAACAAATGCGCTTTTAACATCATCTACAAGCTTTCTGCGTGAAGTAATGATTTAGATTCAATATCATTTTGAAGTTGATCTAACTGCTCTTCTATAGGTAATAAAGGATCTAATTCAAAAGATTGCACTGTATTGTTAACAGCTTGGTTTTTTGATTCATTTCTATTTTCATATGTATTTTTTATTAAATTATAATCAGGATCATTTATGGTATCAGTACCGAGCACTTTTTCTAAATTATTTAGATTAATCATAAAAGATTCTTCATCTATATTATCTAAATTATCTCTATTAAAATCTAATTCTTTTAATAGATCATCTTTTAAATTTTGAACTTTAGCATCTCTTAAGGGTTTAAGATCATTAGGTAATTGATCAGAAGTTCCGTTTTCTAAACTGTCATCAACTATTTGTTCATTTTCTTTTTGTCTTATATATTCTTTTTCAGTTGCTGTTTCTTGTTTAGATTTTTCAATTTCATTGTTTATTTCTTCTTCTAAATCTTCGTTATTTTTAGAATCACTTTCTTGAGGAATGTACTTTAGTAATGATTTTCGAACTCTTGATTGGATATTTTTAACCTTTTGTATATCAGATATCTTAGCTTTAGATTCTTCTTTAATGATTTCATCATATTCTGTTTTTATAGCGGAATAATTATCATCATATTGCCTAGCAGATAGTATTTGTTTTTTATTAAATATATTTGCTAAACTTATGGGTATAAATGCATCCAAATCGTTATTTACAGATGTTTCTAATTCCGATAAATTACGAGATAGTCCTTTAATTTTAGCAGTTTCTTTTTCAACCTTTATAGGATTTGAACCTTCTATATGATTTTCAAGAGCTGCTTTTTGAAATGCTAATACAGCAGCAGTTTGTTGAATATCGCTTGAAGGTATATGATTTGTTGTTTTATCTTCATTAAAAGCAAACTTAGAATAACTATGTGCGTTATCTATTGCATTTTTTATTTCAGCAAGATTTTTACTTTTTTCTTCTTCTGTAGTAGTAATATCTTGTTTAAATTGTTTTTCAATTAATGTTTTAAATAATTCCGGATTTTTAACAGAAGACCTAATTGCATTATTTGTAATGTTATTTTCTAATTCTCCTGGTTGAGATATGTTATTTAATAAAGTACCCCAAACACCTAACTCACCTTCTTCATTAGGTTTTATTCCTTTTTTTAATTGATTAACAATAATATCCGATGTTATTGCGTACTTTAAACCATTACCTATGTTTTTAGGAGATGCCATTAATAATCCGGTTAAACCTCCTATTAAACCTGCTTCAAGAGTATCTTCTATATTTACATCTGTAGTAAAATGTGTATCTATAATCGAGTTTAATGATCTATTTACAACCTCCGGTTCTAATATTGATGCTAATATTTCTTCACCACCTTCCGCTAAAAAATTAGTTCCTAAATCAAACCCAATTGATTGAGATACTTTAAAAAAATCCCTAAGAGTAGCTCTAGCACCAACTCTATTTACAATATTACCTAATTGAATTGCTTGGGTGCTAGTTAATCGAGAAAGTACTTTTGTATTAAATATTTGAGCATTTATAGGGTTCAGTGCTTCAATAAAACCTTCAAGAGATGTTTTAGCAAACCCTGCTATAAATATATCACTAGCACTTCTTAAATCACCTTCTAGTACGGCACCTTCCATTATTTTTTTACCAAAAGTAGCATGTGTGCTTAAAAATGTAGTTGCCTTATCCGAGTTAGCAATATAGTTTAAACCATTTGCTAATCTTTTACTATTTGATAAAGCTCCAGCAGCACTGGTTAATCCCTTTTTTATTGTTCCTCCACCTGCAATTAAAGGAACCATATCAACAACTCCTTCATAAATACCTTCTCCAATTGCTGTACCATTTATTGATATAGAACCTTTATTAGGATCGCCATCTGCTATTTTTTTAAAGTTTTTAAATGTATCTGTATCTTTTTCGGAATTATCAATTATTTTAAAATGATTATCATCAACAAATGATGTAATTTCTCCTTGGTCATTGTATACCGCATATATATCTAAACCTTTTAATTTTTTACCCTTATATACACCTCCTAATTCACTAGCACTTGTTTTTAATTTACCATCGTATGATCGATCTATGTTTAAAGTGTTAACAACATCTGTACCTATTGCAGCATCTATACCTTGCCAAATTAATGAAGGAATATCCTCGAGTACTGTTTTACCTACTTTTAAAGAAGCATCTTCAAAAAAATCTTTACCAAAATTCTTAGCTCTTTTTAATATACTGTGATTTTTTACTTTAGCATCTATATCTTTAGAATTTTCATCTACAGCTTTTTGTAATTCTTTTTGAGTTTTACCTAATAATACAGCTTTTTTATATTTTATATCAAGTGCTTTAATATCTTCAATATTTTTTGAATAGTTATTACTTGTTTCAACTAATTGACTATATAAAGGATCACTAGCTATTTGTTGCTGTGCTTCTTTAGGTAACTTATCTATAGAATCTAATGATTTTAAGTTATATTTTGTTTTTAATTTATTTTCAATTCCTTTATATCTACCATTGATATAATTGTTATAATCGTTATATTGAGTATCATATCTTTTTTTAACAACAATTTCAGATTTAGCTAATTCAGTTTGCGTTTTAAATAGAAATTCATTTAAACTTTTTTTCTCTTCTGCCGTATATTTATCAGGATTTTGAGATATAAGTGGGTGCACTGTTAATTCAGATATTGGTTTTTGATTATTTTGAATATTACCATCTACAGGATATTCATAATTAGGGATTTTAAATCTACTATTATCTACTCCTGATACAAGATCTGCATATTTTATATTATCTTTTTTAAATAATTTTATTCCTGAACCATGTATTAAAGATTTTTCTAATATTCCATTATTTCTATTAAAATCAACTTCTTTAATTGTTTCTATTTTTTTACTTAATGCTATATCAGCAGCAAAATCCTTTTCAGAAGTTTTGTTTCCTAATAATGCACTTAATGTTTTTGAACTACTTATTGTTTGATTTAATTCAGATATTGCTTTTATTTTACCTTCATATACTTCTCTATCAGTTAATTTGCTTTTAGTAGGTAATTGTCCAGAATTAGCTAATACATCAAGAGTAGCTTCTAAGGGGCCTTTTCTATAGTATGTTTCTTTTACTTGATCAAACCATCCTTTGTTTTTATATTTATCAGCTCTAGCTTTTAATGCGTATTCGTTACCTTTAGCATGAACTTGGTTTAATAAATCAATTGTAATTTCATGGTTTTTAGGTTTATTTGAATCAATAGTCTGTGGTTTAGATATCAATTCAGGAACAATATTTGTATCCCTACCTACTTTTAAACGATTAGTTAATCCTTCGCTGTCTGTAGTTTTTTCTCCTCTAATAAACTTTCTTGATGATATAATACCACCTTGATGATGGTTAATATACATTAATTCCGAATCCGTATATTTATTACCGTGTAATTCATTTACCTTTTTTAATTCAGGTAAATTTTTAAGATATAATTGATTTAATTTTTCTTGATATAATTCTTGAGCATTTGTATTTTTAATATAATCTGTAGAATCCTTTACACCTGTTAATTTAGTAATTTCATCTTTATGTACACTCCACATGTGTTGATATTTACCAACAGCAGATGTTTTATCATTTTTTAATTTTTTTCCACCACTTGATTCAAGTTGCCCTATATACTCATTAAAAGAGCTAGCAGAAGGTTTTGATGATCCGCCGCTATTGTTATCCATATATACGCTAAAATGAGCACCAGTAGCTCGAGGAACAACCTGTATATGGCTATCTAATAGTGGATTAGCTTTAACTAACTTTTCCTTTTCTTGAGAGGTTTTAACTTCATAAACCATTTTAAGTTTATTCTTCTTACCATCCATAACAGCATTATAGATGTTTTGAGGGGTAGCTTCAATAGAAGGATCATTGAAATTAACATCAAATGAATTACCTTCCTGTTGTTCTTTAGACCTGTGGTTTGTAAAATAGTTAGTATCTGTAATCACTAGTTTTGGAGCTAGTGGAGTAAATCTATTAATTAATTCATTACTTACAGGTACAGGTATTTCCTTACCGTTTCTAGTTCGTAGTAGTGAATTAGCACCACCTACTTTAGAAAAACCGTCTAATATATTTTTATTAGTTTGGATAGATTCACTAGTTATACTAGCACGAGGAGTTTGAGCGGTTTCCCCAAATGTACTTTTTTCCCAAGAACTAAAATCTACACCTAATTTACCATCTTTATTAGCATAATTAAATATGTTTTGACGTATTTTTGGATTATTTTTTACATTATTTTTCCAAATATCGTATGATTTAGGATTTTCACTAGGATCACGTCTTATTAAAGATTTATATATTGTACCTAATACTTCTTCATCCATTTTTATTTATTTATTTGTATTTGCCATTTAGGTGACCCAAAAATATGTGTTCGTTTTAATGCACCTGGGAAAATAAGTGGTATATGAGATTCTTCTAAACCTGGTATGTTAAATAATTTAGAAATTCTATCCTTATCTAAAAAAATACCATTTTCCCACGGAGTGCCTTTTGCGTTAGTTATTAGTTCATCGTTAGCTAAATCTTTGAAGTTAATTTGTACATTAGCGGTGCTAAATGATCCTGACATTATTTCATCAGTTTCTTTATCTATTACTGTTTTAATACCATTATTTTCATAAATTTTATATTTTTTATCATCTGATAATTTATATTCTTTACCAGTTAATTCATCAGTTAATAAATCGTTATCTTTAGATATGCCTTTCATATCAGTAGCAGCTAATCGTACCGCTTCTGGATATGTTGCACCATAATCATTTATATAGGAATGTATTGTATTATTAAGTATATCTGCATTAGTAATACTCCTTTCTTTAGAGCTAGTTGATTTAGTAAATGAATTAAACACTGCTTGTTTTTCCTTAAATGTAGCATTAGGATTATCTATTTTCCAATTATTATACTCATTGAAACTTTCTTCAAGTATTTCGTTTTCTAAATCATTTCCTTTCATTTTAATACCTTCTGCCTTTAAAGAAGATTCAATTTCTCTTATTTTAGCTTTATTAAGTAACTTAGTAGTCTTTCGTATATCCTCATCTTCAGTTAATTTATCTGCATATGCTTCTTTATCAATTAACAAACTAGGTGCTGAATTTAACAAATCCATATTTTGCTTATAAATTTGCATTTGTTTTTCATCTCCTGATCTATTGAACTCATATAATGCTGTATTAGCGCCTGATCTTGCGTTTTCAATTTCCATTAACTTATCTAAAGAAATAAGACCTTTATTGGAATATTCTTTAATCATTGGAAATATTGTTTTATCAAATTTATCTATATCTTTATTTGCCTCGTTGTAAAAACGAGTTGCTTTATTACCATCGGAATAATTATTAGTTAATCTAGATATTTCAGTACTGAGATCAGAAACCTCTTTAAAATCACTTACACCCATCATTCTATCTGTAAGTGATTTTATTTGCTCATTATATACTCCCTGATGATAGTCTAAAAATTTATCTTTACCATATTCAAGTGCTTTCTTTTTTTCATTTAAAATATCCTTTAACATTTGATTTTCATCGTGTTTTATAGCTATTTCTTGATTTTTTTTCAATCTTTCTTCTTGAGCAAATTTCAATGGATTATCTATAAGAGATGTTTGAAATTGATTTAGTAACGATTGTGTACGCTGATCATCTAATTGTTGATACTGCATAAATCTATTTTGATCTTGTTCGCTATTTCTATCAATAGAGTTAATTAATAACTCTGAACTCATAGGGTTTATAGTCGCAGTTAAAGGAGAATATGTTGGTAATACTAATCCTCCGTTCTGATATCTATTAGATATTTTTATAATATTATTTTTTTTACGTTTCATTACCTAATTTATATTAAAATGGTGGTTTATTATACGCATTAGGCATCAAAAATTGATTAATGGATTGCAATGGAGTGGAAAATAAAGGTTGCTGATATATATTTGGAGATTGAGTTACAGATCTATCAGAAAACCTTTCATTTATTCCAGATTGTTGGTTATTTGTAAAAGGTACATTTCCCATATTTTGACCAGAGTTTGATCCGCCGCCTACGGGGGGTAATCCTGCTATAGCCATAGCTGCTTGTGCTGCTCCATCCAGAGCTCCTGTAGCACTTGATTTAAATCTTTGCTTACGATCTCTAACTTTTTGTTTTAATTCTTCTAAATAACTCATACGATTTAAATCTGTACTGTATTTGATATTAGTATTGTTTAATAATGTATTGCTAGCACTTTGACCTATTGCACTTATACCAGATGTTCTTGCATTACTTACATTAGTTTGCCTAGCGTTTTCAGCAGCAATTCTTTCATTTTGAGCTTGCGTTTTATATTGGTTTAATGCTTGCGCTTGTGCTAAGTTACTGTTATACATGTTTTGATTTATACCTTGGTTTTGAGAGTTCATTGCACCATTTGAGTTAGCTAAATATGATCCAATAATATTAGGATTAGTAATATTATTATTTCTTAACATGCTATTAGTAGAACCCATTAAACCATTATTTAGATATTTATCAGCTTCCATACCTAATCTATTTCTATCATACGCCGCTTGAGTTGATGCGTATTGATCTGAGTAGTTATTTGTTTTAGCTAATTCAGATGCTCCTAACATAGCACTAATACTTGTTGCTACATTTGTACCTACATTTAAATTTCCGGCTTGTTTAGTACCATCTATATATTTACCAGTAATAGCATCGTATTTAGATAAATCAGCTGCATTTTCTTTTTCTTGTTTTTTACCCAAGCGTCTTTCATTTAGTAAAAGAAATGGTGTAAGAGGATTGGTATAGTATAATAAATCACCCAAACCGGATTTTTTAACTTCACCTCCGTATTGATATTGTTCTAAAACGGTTTTTTTATTGGCTGGTTTCTTATATTCAGATATTGATTTTAGTATATTCATATATGGTATTCTTTGTTCTAAATTTTCTTTATTAGCTCTATCAATAAAAAAATCATTTTTTTGATCTATTGTTGGAAACCTTTTTTTAATATTTTTAGATATTTCAGCAGGCGTTAATGAATCTTTTTTATTAAAGATATCAGCCCATTCAATATTTTTTGGACCGACTGTTATTTCATTTTCTTTATATTCAAAAGCAGTTCTACCTAGTTTTAAATCTTTTAATTTTACACCTTTTATATTTGTATTCTTAGATAATTTCATTTTAGGATCATCACTAAATATATATGAACCATTTGGTGTTATATCTGTAACTTCATTTTTCTTAAGATCTTTATGTTTTTTATCAGCTTTAACATTTACAATAGTTCCGTCAGGTAAGTATATTGTTTCACCTATTTCTGCTTGAACCATAGGGTTACCTTCAGATATAGGATGTATTGCAGTACTGTAAGCGTTGTTTAAAACCATACCTCCCATCTTATATAATGGAAGTTCTACAGTACTTTTTGTATTTAGAGGGCTTACTTGTTCATCGGGCTTAACAAATTTTACTTGACCGTGATCAGATCCTTTTTTACCTATTAACATTAGTGGTATATTTACATTTCTCATTGTAATATTATTTCCAGGAATTTCATTAGCTTTATTATTTGAAGTTTCTGTCCCATTTGTATAACCTGTTAGATTTAAACCACCCTTCATCATCTTTTTATTTTTGGCTTTAAGATAGTTGTTACCACCATATTGATTGTATGATATACCTTTACTACCATTTTCCATATACAATTGCTCTGGTGGCTTATATTGATTTAAATAGTTTATCCCTGAAAATACTCCTGTAGCTAAATTCTGAAAAGAATTAGCTTTTGTATCAATTGGTTTAAATACATCTGTATTAGTTTTAATATCATTGTTTAATTGATTAATATAATCTCTATGCTGTACATCTTTACTGTTATATTTAGATTGATAATAATTCTCATTATATGTTGTTTGACCTGTTATTGGATCTGTCTTTTGAAAATTATTAATATTATAATAAGGAGATGATGGGTCAGTATATGCTTTAATAGGATCTTCACCATTATTATGAACCCAGTTTGTTTTATTTACTTGATCATTTAAATAGCTATTCCCTACAGAATTCTTCCAGTAATTATCCCAACCGCTCTGATATGATTTAAATTTATCAAATATGGAACCATTAGCGAATCCTCCAAATTGATATTTATCTATACTTTGCTTATTTTTTTTCATTAAACTTTCTTTTTTTCTACGTAAGTAATTATATTTTTAATGTATAATTTTACAGTCTCAAATTTATTAAAAATAAATCTATAATACAAGTAGTTATCACTAAATATATAATCATTATATTTTTGTACAGCTACTTCACTGCAATTTTTATTATTAGTTATTAATGGTTTTGAATTACAAGGATCATTATATAATATCTTTTCTTCATGATTTATTACATAGTCTCTTATTTCATTAAATCGGTATGAATTATCTACTTTATTTAAATCTATATTATCTACTTTATCTGGCATTTTGTTCCTAGTATTTGCGGAAAGCTGATCTGTTTTCTTAGCTACTTTTAAATTTATATCGCCTGTAACCTGTCTACTATTTAACATGCTTACTGTATTAAACGTTATATCTCTATTTCTAAGATCTCCTTCAATTGCATCTGTAAACATTTCTGTAGATAAATATTGAAACGTTTGTCCATTTTCAATTGCTACATAATCTAGCTCTACACCATAAAACTTATCATAATATTTAGTAAATGTTTTATAATCATTATGTATCCAAATACCTTTATTAGTTATAGTGTAATAATCATTTCTATCATACATATAATCTTGAGGAATATATGAATGAAACGATATCCATCTTTTGGTTGAAAAATCATATGATATTGTATATGAATATATACCATCTGCTTTTGTAAATAATAATCTTGTATTTTGATTATCTAAACCAAACGCATAATAGTTAGTTCCTTCTACCTGTTCATCCATACACGCATTATGAGTGCAAAACCTAAGATAATTTTTAAAAAATCTACTCATACGTTTATCTTGACCGGATAATAGTTCAAAATTACTACCATTAAAGATAATAAGATCTTTACTATTGTAATCTACAAATATAA
Organism: Arctopsyche grandis; assembly: GCF_051622035.1. Classification (NCBI taxonomy): domain Eukaryota; kingdom Metazoa; phylum Arthropoda; class Insecta; order Trichoptera; family Hydropsychidae; genus Arctopsyche; species Arctopsyche grandis. Next base: position 1,628 of record NW_027518496.1, on the reverse strand, counting down.
ACCCATAGCTAGTCATTTTACCGTGATTGGGATGCATTAGACCATACATTCCTTCTTCGTTTGCTGATGTATATAATTGTGGTTGACTTATTATATTACCAGTACCCATTAATAATTCAGGTAGACTTTTTGGTTGTAAATTTGTAAACTTAGATGCATACAATCCGTGCGATGTGTGGAAAAATAAAATATCTCTTATTTCATATATTTTAGATAATTTACCATATGATTCATCTAAGCTTATGTAATTATTAGGTCTAACTATTTTATAACCGTTCACATAAGAAGATATATCATTTCTATCACTGACGTAAACTAGATTAGTTGTGGAATTTAAACAAATACATCCTGTATATGTAATTGGTAATCCAACTATTGATGGATAAAAATAATCAATTGAATAATCATTATTGTAATAATTATAATTTGTAAACCATTTTTCTATATTATCATTCTGCTCACCATCTGAATCTTTTTTACAACTATCCAATCCTAAAAGTTTATCAATAAAACTATCTGTAAATAATACTTGAGATATCATTATCCAAATTGCAAAATTAATAACAGCTGAAGCCAAATCTCCACCAAACTCAATTGCTGATTCAGGGTTGGTCCAATCTGCTATACCCAGCATTGGTAAAGCTATATTTATAAATGATTTTATTATTGTTTTTAATCCTATTTTTAAAGTTGCAGGATATTCATTCATGTAAAAAAACTGATTCAAATAACCTAATTTCCAGTTTACCCCTACTTCACTACCTTTTGATTTGTGCAGTTCATATTCTTGTTTTAAATCATTAGGTACCTGTGTGGATAATGTATCACCTCTTGTTCTTAACCAAGGATTTGCTTCAAACTCTCCTATATATGTAGTTAAATGTTTAGTTGTTTTGGACCATAGTAAGATGATTCAGTTTCTTGTAATCTACTCTCATTCCAAGTTTTAGATATAGTTGTAGTATGACCTCCTAACCAGTTTTTAGCATCCGCAGCATCTCCGTTTATAGGTAATGTTTTCCAATACCAATTACCTGTAACACTGTGTATAGCATCTTCCGGACTATCACATAAGCATCTATCCGATTTACCAGATACCATATTACCAATAGGAAAGTAATTACCAACTCTATCTGATACATATCCTGTTTTAACATATGAATATGGTCCAATATATATGTCGCCCACAATTCCTCTAAGTTCGCTTTCAAACCCTCTTGATTGAATTATAGGAGTATAATTTAAAGAAGCAATATCACCATACTGATCATCTAATTCTTTATATACAGAGTAATAATCTATTTCTGAATTAGTTATGGGTGCACTGTGTTGTAATACATCTGATACAAAACTATCATCCACAATATTTCTTGATATACCTTGACCACTTAACCATGCAAATGATTGACCATATTTATTCATAAATGGAATATTAACTCCGGAAGGAGGAGAGGTGTTTACTCCAGCATCCACATATACTTGTCCATTTAATTCTAGTTTTGTATTTAATCCAGTAAATGAACCTAATGTAATTGTATGTACAGAACCTAAATTATCTTCTCTAGACGCTCTTGAATCTGTCGGTAGTACTCCTTTACTATATAAGAAATGACGAGCACCACTGCCCT
>NW_027518495.1:0-40318 GCF_051622035.1 Arctopsyche grandis | reverse complement strand
CTTCGTGTGTTTCTCTGTAATCCGGTCGGGGAACCGCATTGCTGCGTAAACCCCCCACGGCCCTTATGCCAGCTTAATCCCTCTGCCGACGGTCGGCTAGCCTTAGGACTAAGTGTCCCATTGACCCTGAGCTGGCGTTATAATTAGAGACAGTACCATACTGTCTTAGTCTTTTTATAGTGGGGTTATTACGACTAGCGCCCACTTTTGTAACGGCGTCCCGGTTAATGTTCTTTTACCTACCAAAGCGAGGCTCGAACCCGGGCAGTTCGGGAGTGAATCAGCAAGCCGACCACTAGCCCAACGCCGCTCAAATAATTAAATACTCTTATACATCCCGTTTCGCTAAAAAGAATTTGGCGTGTTAACAGAAAAGATGGAAAAAGCATCGCGGAATTAAACTAAGAGGATTCACAAATGAAATATGATGATGTTTTTTGTTTTTTAAATAAATAACGTCATCTTTCACCCTGTTTCTAAAATTAATTATAATTGGAGATTAAAGTATACTTATATATTTAAATAAGAGTTTAAATGTCTCAATATGTTATTTGTGAGAATCTTTTTAAGTATAATTTATAGCTGAATTATAGCTATTAATATTTAATAAAGGCCATTGTTATGATTATCTTCGACTTTTATTTCTAATTAATATGTTTAGATATAAATATTTTGTAAAATTTGTTAATTTATATCTAATTAATATAAATGTTGAAATTGTATTAAATAAACAGCCTGTTGTGTATCCTATTAATATAAATTAAATAAATACCCGTAATGACTAAATACTTTAATTATAAAGAGCTTACGCCTTCTTCGATGGCACAAGACACAGCCCTTAATTTCTAATAGATCTTCAGATAACTGTAATAATTATTCTCTTCAGAAGTATGCTAGACATATCATAAAACACATATTTTGAAAAAATATTTCACCCATGCTTGTAGCTATTCTAGTAACTATTCTCTTAACAATGGTGCTTTTGTTTGCTGTTTTCATTAGAAAACCAAAACAATCCAATATTTACTTTGTTGGCCCACACTCTTCCGGGAAAACTGCAGCTATGCTGAGTCTATCTAACATTCCCAAGAAAACAGTCACAACACTAGCAAATCACCAAATTTTATTTAAGAACAAAAATATAATAGAAACTGTAGTAAATGATAATAACCCCGATTTTATATCTAAGTTTAGATTAAATACAGAAGATAAATATGTATATTTTGTGAAAAATGAGGAAGAAATAGATTCATACCCAGATCTAAACGCTTTTAAGATGAACCTTGTTCTTTGGCAGAAGACAGAAGAAACAACAAATAACAATATAATTTATCTACAAGAATCTAAAGATAAATTGGCGGAACTTATTAGTTCGTTATAAATTAATAAATGTTTTTTTAATAATTATGTACTTAAAAAAATAGAATATAAGAGGTCTATATTATGCTAAATAATTAAACGAAATTTAATTATTTCAGCAGCCAAAAGTTTATTTTATAGAATTTTGCAAATGAAAAAAATACATTTCATTTTTGTTATAATAAACGCGTAAAAATATAATGGCTGGGAATCAAAAATATGGTAATCGATGTATTTTTTAATCCCCTGTTTCTTTAATTTATTTTTATAAAAATGATTTATTGCCTTTATAGAAGCCCTTTTTCGATTTTTTGTTATCTCCATATATTATTAATTGTGAAATTCACTTAGTATTTAAATAAATCTTAAGTTTATTGATTAAAGCTCCCACTGAAGCAAATTTTAATCAATGTGGATGTTATTGCCATTTTAACAAATTTGATTTATTTAAAAGACAATAAACTCTTTAACTTAATAGGTCTTAGCAATCCAGTTTAACTTTAACTACGGTATTATTTTACCATAGAATTTTTACAAATCTACCAGGCTATTTACTGGCAGAATTAAGATATGGGAATATTAATGAATTATAAGAATTTAATATTCAAAAAAAGATATTTATACTTTCAAAGAAATTGCTAAATATGTTTTGTACGTTAAAAATATTGAAAATAAAAAGTTCAATCTCATCCAAATATGGGTTGGTTATTAATTTGAATGTCCGGTATTATTAAAATATCAAGTTGCTGTTTAAAGTGGGAATATTTTTAGCTAACTGTAAATAGAATTTAATGACATAGGGGTAACTTTAACACTAACATATTTTGTAAAAAATATGATCAGGAAAATAACTTCGAGCCTTCTTTCATTTAATAAAACAACGTATAAAAAATGGCTAAAGAAATTATTATTCAAATCAAACTCTTCAATTATTATTGACCACATATTTGATTTGATTTAAAAACATAAACAAATGAATGATAAATCTAAGGAGAAAATAATCCACTTTTAAACAATTAATCAAAAAAACTTTAATTATTTCTTCGTTTTGCACCATTTTTTTATATAAACAGGTGATTTGAAAGATTTCATAAATCTTATTTTACCGAAAATCGGCCTTTCTGCAAAAGCCCTATCCATAGAAGCACAAATACTCCACATAATACCCAAATATCCATTACAGTCATTGCCATCTAATGAATATTTGTCATTCAGTTTGATAGCTAATTTAATAGCTGCTTCGGGAGTTTCGGTCCACTCCAATATCCTTTTAGCCCAATACATTCTAACGTACCCATGCATTTTCCCAGTAATTAAAAGTTCATTTTGTGCAGCATTCCATAGATTGTCATTAGTTTTACCATTCTCAAATTCTTCCTCAGAATAAATGATTGGTCTTTTATCTGCAGTATGTTTTTGTAAACTATCCCTTGCCCAACCTAAAGCACCATTTATATTATCATAATTGGCTTCATGAAATACAAAATGATCTGCCGTTTCTCTCCATACAAAAATTTCAGTAATAAATGTATACAAATCATCTGAATGTTTGAATCTTTTAGTTGCTTCTAGTACTACGAATTGTGCACTTATTTGCCCGGTATGTAACCAAGGACTTAGATTAGTAAGTGCGAACAAATCAGGATTGTTCCTCTCCTTACAATAAATACTAAATCTGTTTTCGAAGAAATCATTCATAGCCTCAATTCCTTTTTTATAGCCACCTGTAAATTCTGTTTTTGAAACAGAATTTGTTAAAGGTATGTTTTCCAATTTAACATATTTTATTTCGTACAGTTCTTCTAAAGAAATTTCCGATTCTTTATGTTTTTTTAAAGTAGATTCATCATTAAACCCGTTTGCATTGTATTTATGTTCATATAATTCTTTAAACTCTTTTGCATATTGATCATAAAGTTTATAGAGATCTGTTCTGACCGCCATTGCTGTTCTTTTATATACACTCAACATCCAGCATGGTACAATATTATGAGAATCACATAATTGCAATTCTATTTTTCTTGATTGACATAATTTGAAAATTTTTTCATCACGTTTTTTGATTTCTCTGAGAGGAGAAAAGTCTAAAATTATACAATCTATGTTAAAATCTTCAATAAAGCACTCCAAATCATTAATTAAGTAAGAAAAAATACAAAATTGCTTAGAATCTTTTCTTAACTCATAGAGGCCTTCTAATATAAACGTCTCTTGCCGTTTATTCATTTTTATATTAGAGAAATCTATTCCTATAAAAAAATTAGTCTTAGATTTATATGAAAGATCGTAACCAAGTTGAACAGAATAATTATTATGAATTCTCTGATCTCTATTCATAAGATACAGAACATTGTTTGTGTGTGTATGGGTGTTAAGATATTTTACTCTGTTGTCCATTAGGGGAATGATTATTTATTTATTTATTGATTATTTCTTTTATTTATTATTAAATTAAAAATCTATTGATTAAAGACTTCATAAAAACTTAAAAAAACATTATGTTGTTCTTGTGTGAATATTAATAATAAAAACAAGGTTAAATAATTTTTTTTAATTATTTTGCTGTCTAATCCCTCAAACCACTTATAATGATTAAATATTTTAAAAATTTTGAGCTTTCTTTTTTTTAAATGGCTCAAAACAGCTTTTAAACATCTAGAAATCTTTAGGTTTAAACAGAGCAATCTACATAGAGCATTTAAAAAAATATTAAATAAAATAAAGAGGCAAAATTAAAAATTAAAGTGCTTGGTTGATTTCAAAAGCTGAAAGCCCAATTTTTCCAATTACACTTGTTAGCTTAAATTAATATGTTAAATTTGAATAAATATTTATTTAAAAGCAATTTACTATGTTTTTTAGATTCTAAATTTTAATATTTAGCTTTAATTTTAGGATTATCTTTCGTAAATTTTGCCATATGTTATTTTACTTATAAATAGTTGGATATATATATTATACTTAAATAAATACCCTTCTTTACCTCAAACTCTTACTTATTCTATATGTTAAAGAAAATTTTAAAGGCCCATGTATCCTTGCAAAACATTTTCTTTGGGTGAAATGAAAGGCTTAGTAAAAAATAAGCATCAAGCAGTAGGTGATCCAATTCTTCATGTTTTATTTGGCAAAAAATATGCAGAGTGGGTTCAAACTTTAATTCCTGCAGACATTACACCGAATTTTATAACCATTGTAGGATTTATAGCAATGCAAACAAGCTACATATTGACTTATTATTTTGACAATACTCTTGACAACTATCCCCGTATTCTTCCTCTAATCAATGGTATAGCTATGATGATCTTCATAACTACTGATAGTGTTGATGGTGTACATGCTAGAGCTACTAAGCAAACTAGTCCTATTGGCAAATTGCTAGATCATTTTATTGATTCTACCGTAATGTACTTTACTTGTATTGCACTTTGCTCATCTTTAAAACTGGGAATTTCATTAGAATTTTGCATATTGCTTTTTTGTTTTTTTAATTCTTTTTTCTTGGCTGAATTATACGAAAAATTTACTGGGTTTTTAGTGTTTTCAAAAATCTCTGGTGCATGTGAAGGATTATATTGTGCAGTTGCAGTACATCTTACTGCATTTTTATTTCCTTCATTAATTGTTAAGTTGCGTGCTTATATTTATCATTATAAGATGTTTTTAATTTTTTATAGTATTTTTTTTTCGATCTATTTGTATGCAGATTTTTTCTATGGTATTTATACTCGTTGTAAACGTGTTTCTTATAAAGATTTATTCATTTCAATTGCTCGTTTTAATATTCTCTTCCTTTTATTTATTCCAATTTATTTATCTAAATCAACTTCTTTGTTTTACTTGTTAACATTTGGTCAATGCTTCTCGGTATGTTTTCTGGAAGAGTATATTTCTATGATGACAAATTTTTCTATAAAATATGAACCTTTTATAGTTTCTTATATCATTCTTGGAATACAAGGATTAACTATGTCAAATTTACAGATGAGAAAAATAGCACAACTTGCACAATATTTTTCTACTGCGCACTTTGTAATTAGGAGCTGGATTGTATTTTCTGCTCTTTCTAATAGACTTGCAATTAATTTATTGAAAATAAAAAAATGATTTTTGAATATTTTGTCTTATTATTTTTGTGTTTAAGGTTGGATTATAGCTATTTAAGCCATTTATATTTAATAAATGACCCTGTTATGATTATCTTGTGCTATCGAAGATGGCGTAAGCTCAACATTTAAAAAATATTTAATCATTAAGGGTATTTAGGGTTTATTTTAATAGAGGATATCTCGACAATGATTATCTCAACTTTTAATACTATGCAAATTTTAGTTTTAAGAATATATTAAACTTAAATCTGTAATTAGGCTGTTTATCTTGTATTCTAATTAAAATAATAAAACTAATGCTGAAATACTAATAATAATTGTGTTGTGTTATCCTCTATTAATATTATTTAAATAAATACCCTTAATGACTAAATACTTTAATAATGAAGAGCTTACGCCATCTTCGATGGCACAAGACAAATTGTATATATATTATACTTAAATAAATACCTATGTTTACCTCAAACTCTTATTTTCTAATTGGTTGCAGATAACAGCATAGAAAGTTGAAAAATATTTTTTAACTTTTTTTCTTGCACCATCGAAATTAGCGTAATCTCTTCGACGGCGTTGGGCTAGTGGTCGGCTTGCTGATTCACTCCTGATCCTCCCTGGTTCAAGCCTCGCTTTGGTTGGTAAAAGAACAATAACCGGGACGCCGTCACAAAAGTGGGCTCTAGTCGTAATAACCCCACTATAAAAAGACTAGTATCAGGCCGTGATCGGGCCTTGTAAAAACAACCGATCTCCTTGGGTAGTGGCGGCAACAATAACTCCCATGGCAGTAGAAAGCCTACGTAAGCATAGCGCAGGGGTCTGTAGAGAGCCCAAGACAGTATGGTACTGTCTATAAGTAAACGCCAGCTCAAGGTCAATGGGACACTTAGTCCTAAGGCTAGCCGACTTTCAGCAGAAGGATTAAGCTGGCATAAGGACCGTGGGGGGTTTACGCAGCAATGCGGTTTCCCGACCGGTTAAAGAGAATCACACGAAGAAAACTAACAAGTATTAACAACTACAGCTTAAATAAATCCAACATTACTAGTAAAAACAAATTATTACATTGGAATATGAGAGTGGATTCCATTAGTGACATTAGAAAATTGATTTTTAATTGACACTCGTAAAAACAAATTATTTTTTTATTTTTGAGTACCAGTAAAGTTTTCATAAAGCCCGTACTTTTACAGCTTATAAATATTAAGAAACTTGATTTAATTAAGGTATTTATTTAAATATAAATTGGAGTTCAACTTAAATTACAATTCGCTATATATTGTTTATAAAGCGCTTCTTTATTAAATTATTTAAAAAAACATGAGACCAATCTTACACCCAAACTGTGCCAATTTAAAACGGAACCAAGGAGTAAGGATAAAACCTTAAAGAAATATAAAGTTCATGTCTTTAGATTGAACTATCCATCCAATTACAGGGTTTTAAGATAACTTTCAAAATGTTTCTTTTAACTGGAGAACAAATTTTTTAAAAAGACGACAACGAAAAGAATCAAGAGTATTGGCAGAAAGAAGACAGATGGGGGTGAAAGTCAGCACAGTGATTCTCAACTCTTAAATAAATATCTTGAAGTCTATGTAAGTTTTTTATTTATCGAATGGTGAAGTTGAAATTAATTTTTAACTTAATTGCCTATTACACGTTTTATCGAATTAAAAAGATTAAAGTAAGTTTTTTATTTATGGAATGATGTAGTTGACATTAATTTTTAACTTAATTGCCTATTACACTTTTATCGAATTAAAAAGATTTAAATAAATAAACAGCGGTTATTCTATAATGAAAAATAAAGCTTAATACTGTTGTGTTATACTCTATTAATATCATACCTAAATCCCCTTAATGACTAAATACTTTAATGATGAAGAGCTTATGCCATCGAAGATGGCATAAGACAAATACAATAAAAATTATTTAATAATTGAAATATAGCGAGTTTCCTCCCTTAAGTTGGCTTGTAGTAAATATAATTTTTATTAAAACAAGATAATACAGACCACGTGAATCCTAATTTTTTAATTTTTCCATCTTCTTTTTTCTTTAAGTTAACTTTGATTAATTCTCTAGAAGACAAAAAATCAACTGTCCAAATTTTTGAATTAAAAATTGCGGCATAATGGGCTGTTTCCTAATTATTTAGGCCAATAATATTTAATAAATGCTCTTGTTATAATTATCTTTGCCTTAATACATTTCCAATTAAATCAAAATCCAATAGTTTTTAATTAATTTAGAAATCATGTTTCCTTCCTAAAATATAATTATAAGGCATCTTTATATTTTGATGTTTAATTAATTTTAAATTTTCCTTTTAAAATATAATTATAAGACGTCTTTATAAATTGATGTTTAATTAATTTAGCACATTTTTATATTAGAAAATTACATTCCTATCATTTTTTATTACGCATAAATTAAATAATTTAATTAAATTCAAGGTCATTTTACAATTAATTAAAAAAAATGTCTAATATGTCTAAAGTTATACCGAAGAAGTTAAAAATAAGCTCCTTTGTGAAAGTTTTAATTGCCATATTTTAATTTAGAATACCAAAAAATCTATTAAATTTATTAATTCTCTCCAAATAATTTTTTAATTTATCATTTTTATATTAAAATAATCTCATTTTTAATTATTTAAACTCGTGAAAATATGAGCCCATGAATACAGATAAGAGAGATGACATTTTATTTTTATTCGACGTTGATGGAACGCTAACACCTTCAAGGGAACGTGTAACTCCTGAAGTTCTTAATGCACTTTACAATCTAAGAGAAAAAGTAACTATTGGGTTTGTAGGTGGCTCAGATTTATCTAAGCAACAAGAGCAAATAGGTGATAACGTTTTAAGTATTTTTGATTACGGATTTCCAGAAAATGGGCTCCAATATTATCAAGGAAATCATCTGATTGAGTCTCAGAGTTTTGTTAAGTTCTTAACTGAACCTAATTACTGTATTCTTGTCAACGCGATTTTACTAATTTTAAGTAAAATAACAATACCTTGTAAAAGAGGAAATTTTGTTGAATTGAGAGAATCAATTTTAAATATTAGCCCCATTGGAAGATCTTGTAGTAGAGAAGAAAGAGCTGAATTTTTAGCATTTGATAATGAACATAAAATCAGAGAAGAAATTGCAAAAGAAATTGATGATTTATTTGGGAAATCTTTGGGAATTCGATGTGCAATCGGTGGCCAAATTTCCATTGACATTTTCCCAAAAGGTTGGGATAAAACGTATTGTCTTAAATTCATAAAACAGAAAAAGATCTTCTTTTTCGGTGATAAGACCGAACAAGGTGGAAATGATTATGAATTATTCAATCATCCGGCTGTAATTGGAGTTAAAGTAAAAGACCCGCAGGATACAATTAAGAAAATTAACGAGAAATTGCAAGAGCTTGGAATCCAAACAATTTGATTAAATTTTATTTAATTATATTTTTAATAGCTGTAAAGTTTTTAATATTTTATTTTTAACATGTTGTTATTTAAAGATCAATTAGACAAAAAGGGTTAATTATTTAAGCCCATTTCAACAAAACATATTATTTTTATTATACATATTTTACTAACGTTCTTTTAGCTGTACTTAAAAAAAATGTTGGATTTATTTAAGCTGTAGTTGTTAATACTTGTTAGTTTTCTTCGAGTGTTTCTCTGTAACCGGGTCGGGGAACCACATTGCTGCGTAAACCCCCCCCCCCACGGCCCTTATGCCAGCTTTAATCCCTCTGTCGAAAGTCGACTCGCCTTGGGACTAAATGTCCCATTGACCTTAACATTTAAGCCAGTACTATTTAATAAATACCCTTGTTATGATGAATATCTTTGACTGTTTAAATTAATACCCTTAATTTCTAATAGCTCATCATCAAGCAAGAAGTATTATCAAAATATTAAATTACAAAGCTCCTCAAAAATATATAATTAGAAATTAACGATTTATTAAAAGAATTGGCACCAATAAGCTCTTAAAAAAGTTGTTTGAATTGATTTAAATGTTTATTCTTAATTAATTATATTGTAGGTTTCTCTTGCAAAACATGATTGCTACATCATGAATTGCAAACAATTCTTTCCTCCCCTTAATCTCAAAATTAAATTTAAAGCACAATTTATTTCACTGAAAAAAAAATGTTGGATTTATTTAAGCTGTAGTTGTTAATACATGTTAGTTTTCTTCGTGTGTTTCTCTGTAACCCGGTCGGGGATTTATTTCACTGATTAATATTGTAAATAGAATTTAATGACATAGGGGTAACTTTAACAAATATTAATAAAAGTAACAAGTAAAATTTCCTTTCATAGAATTTAATAATATATAGTTTACGTATAGCTGTTATAGTTGTATTTTGTACTAAAACTACTTTTTATCACATTTATCGTTTGATTGATATATCATTCCTATTCTTCGAGAGTATAAAAAGGAAAACATCAGAATTTAATCAAGTCAATTATTATTCATTTAGTACATCAATCATATTAATACACTAACAAATGATCACGAGAATTCGGCACTTTATATTACTTAAACACCTTATTTAATTATCAATCTAAATATAAAGTTAAAGATGTGATGTTTGGGAAAAATAATTTATGTTGGATATATATATTGTACTTAAATAAATACCGATGTTTACCTCAAACTCTTACTTTTTATGTTAATGATTATTTTTTATTTGTAAAAATGTGCCCCTTTCATGGATTTAACTAATGTGACTTTTATTCTTTTGAATAAAGTGTATAGTGTTTGTGTTGTAATAACAATAACTATTATAGTGATCGCCTTTACAATCAAGATATTGAATTCAACTGCTTACAAAAACACAGAAGAAAATTTTGATGAAAACTATATGGTACAAAGGACTAATCAGCCATTAAAATTAAGCGGTGTTATTTATCCGTATGCTAATAATATAAAAAGGGGTAAGTTTCAACCAAAAGATAAGTCCGTGCCATTTGATTCTATTTCTATAATTCCTAAGATTTCTTCTACATCTTTTTATATGAATTTTCTTGAAGAGATTTATAGTGATATTAGAGATTTGGATAATCTTTTAAGTTACAAGTTTTTTGAAAGAAATAATATTTCACATTGCCGAAAAATCAAAAATATACTTTCTGTTGTCCCTAGTGCAGATTTGCTTTCAATACAAGAGTATAAAATAATGGAATCCCTAATAAAGGATATAACACTTAATGGTATTATGAAAGAAAAGGATCTGGGAGTAATAGAACAAGAGAAGCAACTTTTAGATTTACAGAATTCCATTAAAATAAATTCAAATGATTTATTTTTAAAAAGAAATGCTATTGATTTGAAAAAATTAATAATGAAAAGAGAAAGAGCTCATTATAAAGAGATTATTGATTGTTGTGAAACCATGAAAGATTTAAAAACACTTTGTAGTGGAATTTGTTCAAGTCTGAATATCAATATAAGCATCTATAGAAAATGCGATGGGGAAGTTGTTTCTGAAGAAGAGAGTTTGATTTTAACAGTTAAACATCCTATTAAGCAGCTAAGTTTTTTATTAGAAAAAAATAATCTGTCATAATCTTTAATTAAAAACATATAGTTGAAGTTTTTAATCATAAACAACTATTAGCACCAATTTTAGCCAATCGGACACTGCCGGTTTAATTAATGATAAAAAACAAGCTTTCCCCATTAATTAACTAAAAATCTTAAGTAAATAAAAACGTATAAAACAAATCTTGTGCTTTAAATGGGGCGTTACAAATAAATAGAACTGTGTATTGACATTTTTTGTAAATACCGCGCTTTAAGCTCAATTATTAAATATATTTTCTAAATTTTAAACCTATTTTAAAAAAAAAGTACACAGTGTCTTGTGCCATTGAAGATGGTGTAAGCTCTTCATTATTAACGTATTTAACGATTAAGTGTATTTATTTTAATTCTATTTGTTGTGTTATCCTCTATTAATATTATTTAAATAAATACCCTTAATGACTAAATACTTTAATAATGAAGAGCTTACGCCATCTTCGATGGCACAAGACACTATTAATAGAGGATAGCACACAGTTTTAGATTGTGCCTGTTATTTTAATTTGTTAAAAATCTATTAATTGTTTATGAAACCGAATATTTATTCCCCACTAAATTATCTATGATGCTTTATTTATGACAGAAACAAAGAAAAAAGGGAATTTATCAGTTGTACTAATTTGGGTTCTTTTACTTTTTACCCGTTTAGTTTTCGATTTTAATTTTTTTTACCCCGAATGAAAATAATTTTGAGAAATCAAAGCCATGATCCAAGTCAAATCAAAGACTTAAAATACAATATAGAAAAGAATGCTATCGAATATAATTATAATGGGAAAATATATACAGTAGAAATAGAAGAAAGTCTTACAAGCTATATAAAAGTAGATAAGGAAAACAATATTGAAGTTATTAATCTTGAAGCATGCGGAATCTAAAGTTAAATACTAATAATAAATAAATTATAAAAAATGTTAATATAAATTGGTGTGTGAAAGTAACTTTCTACTTTGTAAATATGTAAAATTAACAAAGGTAGCCTGGCATTAGTGTTTTATATCTTAAACTAAGTTTTGATTAAAAATTTAATACGATTGCTGTTGGGTTGAGGTTTCCTTTAAAGCCTATTTGTTAAAGTTACCCCGATGTCATTAAATTCTATTAACATGGTGGAGAAACCCGAAAGAACAATGACGCCCAGGAAGCTAGAACTGGAGGTGTTTAAAATTAAACAAGAGATAGGTAATGTAGAAGGAGAGAAAGAGGATGAAAAGAAGAAGGCAATCCTCTTCAGAGTAGATGAAGACCTGCAATTAGAGATTATGGATATTACGAAGCGAAATGGAAAAATTTCATTCTCCGAAATGACAGGAGAATTGTTGAAAATAATAAAGAATTGCCTGCCCCAAAGAAAACCAAAGATTTGGAGATACAGGAAAGATCCTGATGAAAGCAGGAAAAGACACTTATTATGTTAAAAAAGATAACAAAATTGAAAAAAGGATAACTCGGATATAAATTTAATACCAGTGGTCTAAAACGGCTCAAGAGCCTTGCGGGGGGATGTAAAAGTTACCCCGATGTCATTAAATTCTATTAACACTATTATTTAAAATTAAATACATCTCAGAATCTATGTTCCAACAATTACAAACAAAATATTGTAAACGATTAATTATTATTGTTCTCTGAAGACTTATTAGACATTAGTGGTAATTTATTCAAGACTATTTCAACAATTATTATTACAGAAAATCCAAAAAAAAAATAATTTTAATTAATTCTTTTTATCTTACATCAATCGCTAAAAACATTATTTATTTAAACATCCCCTTGCTATTACTTAACATGTTTTATACCAACCAACAAAAAATATGTCATTAATTACAATTCCATTTCTTTTTGATACATGTCTTTCAATTCTTGCTTATGTTGTTCAGAACTTTTTAATTTTTCATTTCTAATATCATTTCCCGTCCTTTTTTTAGTGCCAATTTCCCAAGATTTTGCTTCTTCTGCCTCTTCGGCGAGTGCCAAAGCCAGTTTATTGGCCAGATTATTTGCCTCCTTTTGTATTTGTCCTTTGTGTTTTTTAAATGTGTATGTTTTGGACATTGGGGGGATTAGAAATAATTTTATTTTAAATAAAAAGTGGCAGAATTTAAAAAAGCCTACAATTTTAGCTTATCTATCCATCATTTAATTATATACAATTCAGGATAATATAATTTTTAGAATTTAAATGTCAACTGGTAGAACCAGTATAACTTCAACATCCCACCATCAATTTAAGCGATTGCAGAGACTACGGGCCCTGTATTTTACCCCAAGTAGATATAGAAGCCAAGAAAGTTTTTACATACTGAATTCTTTAGTTTTATTCAGTTCAAACTAATAGCATTTATTTAATCTATGGGTCTTTGTAAATGAGAGTTGCTTATATAAAATTACAAATATCACTTTAAAGCTTTTTATTTCTATATTAAATGTTTAAATAGTATAAGTTGGTTATATGGGTTGGGCCGTACCTATTTAAGCTAATATTAAAAGTAGGAGTTTGAGGCAAACTGGGCATTTATTTAAGTTTTAAATTTATCCAACTTTAATTAATAAATAAACTTGTAATGATTATCTTCGTCTTTATATAGGTTGTATTATAGCTATTTAATCCAAGCAATTTTTTTAATACCCCAGTTATATTATTATCTTCGTCTTTATATAGGTTGTATTATAGCTATTTAATCCAAGCAATTTTTTTAATACCCCTGTTATATTATTATCTTCGTCTAAATATAATACTAAATACCCATATTTACATCAAAATCTTACTGTGTATATGGTCTTGAATAAAACTCACTAATGTTTAACCAAGTCTTCATAAAACAACATTAAAACTTATCTATTTAATTAAGTGAATACCCATAAAAATTAAAATTCATATAACATATCTTTACATCAATCAATTACATTTAAAAAAACTATTTATGTCTTTATTTATATAAATAACCTCTTTCTCAAAAAATTTAGTTTTAAAAACGATTTTTTATTATATTTGGGACCCTAATATCATAAATAGAATCAAAAATAAACTTTAAAAAAGTAAATTTTAAAGGTGATCTGTGTCATTAGATGTAAAATAAACTCAAGGTCAATGGGACACTTAGTCCTAAGGCTCGCCGACTGTAGGCAGAAGGATCGAAATGCTATAGGGGCCTCCCAGGTTTTGTGGGCAACTTCTTTTTTTTGCTGTAAGGCAACCACTTTTCAATAAATCCGATTTTTCTTTAGATGTAAAATAAACAACTATAAATCTCAAGAAAAGTAATTGCCAAATAAATTAAATTCAAGCTCTTTGTCTTGTGCAATCGAAGATAAGGTAAATTATACATTATCAAGTCTTTTGCCATTAAGGGCATTTAGCGGTTGAAAGGATTACATAACACTCTTATTGTTAAAACCACAACCAAAACGATTCCCACAATCCGTTTTACTAATATAAATTTTCAAGTATCCATGGGCCCTATAATTTTCAAGTTTTCTTAAATTTAATTGGTAGTTGAGCCAATACAGCCAAGGATTCTAACATTTTGTTCTGCAAATAATCTAAAGAATGAGATTTTACCTTTGAAATTCCAAATTGATCTCCATGTCTATCAGTAAGTATATAAATGTATTGATTCGATGAAAATTCTTTATCCGGCTTCATGTCTTTTATAAAAGTAAAAATCAATTTATATACGATAACCTCTTTTTTTAACTTTATTTTATAAAAATTACATAACAAAGTCATATGGACATAAATTGCATCTAATACTGCTAATGTTGTCAAACATTTCTCGATTTCCAATTTTTTATTGTTTTCAGACACCTTGTGTACATATTGTGTAAAAACAATTCTGTATTGATCTCTGTATATTTTCATAAAAGCAAAATATTCTTGTTCTAGTAACGTGACAAAAGAATCTGGCTTGTTTGTCTCAAGATTAGATATTATGTTTTCCACTTCAACATTCCGATTAATTTGTAACAGAAACTCA
The DNA here is from genome assembly GCF_051622035.1 of Arctopsyche grandis. NCBI lineage: Eukaryota > Metazoa > Arthropoda > Insecta > Trichoptera > Hydropsychidae > Arctopsyche > Arctopsyche grandis. The sequence continues at coordinate 25,275 of NW_027518495.1, read as the reverse complement.
AATTTTTTGAAAAGTTTGGAAGGTGAGCAATCTGGATCAAAGTTATAAAATTGATCAGTTAATAAACAAATGTGACGAATAAAATTTAAAATCGGGCAGAATTCGTTCGCATCAAAAAGTGTAAATCGGAAATGATTATAAAAGCTTTTGTATAAACTATCGTTTGTTTTACTCCCGCCTGACCGAAAAATTTCATTATAAATTGAATCCGAATTTTCAATATAATAATTTTTGAAAATATTTTCGATTTGTTTTGTTTGATTTAATTCGAAATAATGATAATGATTTGTTTTTTTTTCCATTTCTTCAATATCTAGTGCCGCAGCAAAAATATTTGATATTTCTAAAAATGTACCAACTCCTGTCATATTAACGTATGAAAATTTGTTTTTTGCTTCTTTTAAATATAATTTGGCTTTTTCAATACTTTTTTCCCAATATACCCTTGAACAAATTTCTGAAGGTTTTAATTTTTTATTAGCTGAATCATAACAAAAATCTAGAACTATTAATTCTTTATGTATATCATCTAAAGTTAAATAACTAGACCGTTGATTAAACAAAAGTGGCAATGTTGGATTTTCATTAATGCGTTCTACAAAAGAAAACAGAGCTTTACTTATTAAGCAAACTTTCCCTGTTTTTTTGTTGGTAAAATTTTTAATGAACTCAGAATTATCAACTGCTAAATATGTGTGTGAGATATTCTCCATCCCACTTTCAGCTATAAAAAATTTTGGCAAGAAAATAATATTTAATAACGACAACCTCATTTAAAGGCCATTTTTTACGGGGTTTTAAACCAATTGTCATTAAAAGGGGCAGGAGACAAATTAATACAAAATTAAAAAATTTAAGTAGTTCAATCAAATTGTTATTGTGTATAAAATAATTTTTGATTGACATTAAGGGTATCTCAAATACGGGGTTAACAAAAAAATAACATTTTAATTTAAAAATAAAATTTATTAATACTGTGGGTCAAACTCTTTGGGGGGTATGCTTTGCCCTGGAATATGCTTGTCTTTATTATTATTTATTTTGACAAATCTGTTAAATATTCTTAAAGATGTTGTTTCAAGGCTAATTGTAGTTGTTATTTTTTTATTGTAATCTTTTCCTGTGTATCCATACGGCCTTACAGCTTTGTATTTATCGTTAACTTCTATATGCTCATTAATAATTATGTGGTTTTTAGTGTAATCCTCTCTATCAGAGGGTCTAATACCGTCCTTTTTTTCTATAACAGTGTTAAATTTTGTTTTTTTAAATTCGATTCCTTCCCCTGCCCAAGAGTTCCACCCAGGTAAAGAGTGCTCTATTGTTTGTGGAGCATCTTCAATTACAGTAATCTTCTTTTCGTTAATAAAATCCATCTCGTTTCCTTTAAATCCAGGAATCTCAAAAATATCATTTACATCTTTATTTATTAGTAACTCCACAGAGTCCTCTTCAGACTTGTCTTTATTATTGAAATTTAAAACGGGGTTAAAATCTTGTATGTTTTCTTCTGAAGATTCCATTTCATCATCATCTTCACTATCTTTATCATCGACCTCAGAGTTTATCAGTTCAATTTGCTTTAACTTTTCTCTCCTTTTCATTTTTCTGTAGGATTTACTTTTAATTTTTTTAATTCTTGCCATTTTAGCATCAAATTCGTGCTGAGCGCTTTTCTTAATAATTTCTTCTTTTAAATTTTTATTTTTTAAAATATTTTCAATATTTTTTCGTAATTCCGTATTTGGCAAAGAATCATAAAAGCTAACTTTTTTTTGCTTTGTTTTAGATGATTGAATAGAAATAAAATCCGTTATTTCATCTTTTACAAGATTATAAGCACAACCTTCATCATTTTCGACAACCTCTAAATCTATTTTAGTTCCATCATTTAAATTTGCAAGCTCTTCAAGAGATATTTTTGCTTCATTCATTTTGTAGGGAAATACAAAATACATAAAAATTTTAATAAAAAAATTAACATGCAAAACTGTTATCCATGACATGATGTTAAAACAAATCCAAACAAGAATATTAAATTAAATGTGCTGACAAGAAGACATTCTGAGGCGCCATAGCAGCTTTAAGCGGCAGTTTTTAATTTAATAAGCAGTGTGTGCAATTAATTATTCTGTTCAAATCTGGCAAGATTATTACCCCTTAGTATCAATAAATATATTATTAAAGGCCCAATATATAAAATACACTTAAATAAATAGCGTTTTAACCTCAAACTCTTAATAAGATTGTCGCAACTGTAGAGTTATCTTGTAACTCTGTTGCTTTCTTAAGTGAAGATTTTTAAGTAAAATTTTGCTTTAAAATAAAGCATGGATTATTTACCCATGCAATCAATAAATGAAAGTTCTAAAATTGACAAAGATATTTATTAAAAGTAGATAAATTTTTTGCCAACATGAAAAGCTTTGATTTTGTAAAATCTGTATTTTGGTTTAGTAGAACCCCATGAGAGCTGCTGTTTTATTTTAATAAGATAAAATATCAGTAATTCCCATAAAAAATGCATTAGAAGTATTTACAACTAAACAAGAAAACATTTTTTACATCTTAATTTATATAAAATTTCAAATTAAAATCCATAAAACATCGTTTTGATTCCCTGACATTATATTTTTTAACATCTTTTTTACGCATTTATTATAATAAAAATGAAATGTATTTTTTTTATTTGCAAAATTCTATAAAATAAACTTTTGGCTGCTGAAATAATTAAATTTCGTTTAATTATTTAGCATAATATAGGCCTCTTATATTCTATTTTTTTAAGTACATAATTATTAAAAAAACATTTATTAATTTATAACGAACTAATAAGTTCCGCCAATTTATCTTTAGATTCTTGTAGATAAATTATATTTTTATTTGTTGTTTCTTCTGTCTTCTGCCAAAGAACAAGGTTCATCTTAAAAGCGTTTAGATCTGGGTATGAATCTATTTCTTCCTCATTTTTCACAAAATATACATATTTATCTTCTGTATTTAATCTAAACTTAGATATAAAATCGGGGTTATTATCATTTACTACAGTTTCTATTATATTTTTGTTCTTAAATAAAATTTGGTGATCTGCTAGTGTTGTGACTGTTTTCTTGGGAATGTTAGATAGACTCAGCATAGCTGCAGTTTTCCCGGAAGAGTGTGGGCCAACAAAGTAAATATTAGATTGTTTTGGTTTTCTAATGAAAACAGCAAACAAAAGCACCATTGTTAAGAGAATAGTTACTAGAATAGCTACAAGCATGGGTGAAATATTTTTTCAAAATATGTGTTTTATGATATGTCTAGCATACTTCTGAAGAGAATAATTATTACAGTTATCTGAAGATCTATTAGAAATTAAGGGTTGTGTCTTGTGCCATCGAAGATGGGGTAAGCTCTTCATTATTAAAGTATTTAGTCATTACGGGTATTTATTTAATTTATATTAATAGGATAACACAACAGGCTGTTTATTTAATAAAATTTCAACATTTATATTAATTAAATATAAATTAACAAATTTTACAAAATATTTATATCTAAACATATTAATTAGAAATGAAAGTCGAAGATAATCATAACAAGGGCCTTTATTAAATATTAATAGCTATAATTCAGCCATAAATTATACTTAAAAAGATTCTCACAAATAAAATATTGAGGTATTTAAACTCTTATTTAAATATATAAGTATACTTTAATCTCCAATTATAATTAATTTTAGAAACAGGGTGAAAAATGACGTTATTTATTTAAAAAACAAAAAATAACATCATCTTTCATTTGTGAATCCTCGTAGTTTAATTCCGCCGTCATTTTTCCATCTTTTCTTTTAACACGCCAAATTCTTTTTAGCGAAATGAGGTGTATAAGAGTATTTAATTCTAAGTATTTCTATTTATAGTGTACTTTTAATATTTTATACATAAATCTATAAAACTTTGCTGTGACCTTTTCTTTTGACTGAACATCAGGTTACAGCGAGGACGATAGCCAGAAAAAAGTGTAAAACAAGTAATTAAAGAATTCCTAAAGATAAGAACATATAAAAACTAAACTTAATATTTTAAAAAAAAATTTACAAAGATTATTAGGGTTAAGTTGAAAATTACTAATTAATATTACAAGTAAGAGTTTGAGGTATACATGAGTATTTAATTTAAGTATTATAGATATCTAACTTTACGTAAGTACTTTTTGAAGTGAATCCTGTGTCAAATTAAAAATTAGATCAAAAGTTAAGCCCTAAATAAATAATACTTGTAAAAATTCCAAAAAAGTTTCAATCTAGTATTTTATCTATTGTTATTAATTAAATATTATGAATTTAATTTTCACATAACATAACGCATGTTTTAAAAATATCTTTTAACATAAATTTCCAAATTTATGATCGCATTACAAAAAAAAAAAAAAAATAATTTTTACAAATTTATTTTATTAATTTGCAACATCAATAGTTGAGTTAAAAACTACATATTCCCCCGTCCGGAGTTTATAAGGATATTTACATTTCTTTTTGGGTTTCCCAAGCAAATTGGCTCGTTTGTAACAATATGTCCCTTTATTAACATTTCCAATTAAAATATATTTAAATCCAAGTTCATAATCAATTATTTCTGTTTGGTAAATTCCGTGAATGAATAACTCGTTAAAGGTTTTGACTAGGAAACATAATTTTTGCAGGAAAAGAGTATATGAAGAGCTTGATTTAAAGCCGCTTGGTGTTTGTGCTGCAATAAGCAGATCTAGGTGTTATACGAAAATGGAAGACTCCCAAGGAGTCATAAGTGAATTAATCCAAAGCTCAGGAAGGTTCAAAGCAAGAAAGAAAACTTGGTGTACTAATACTAAGATTTGGCTTACAAGGAATGGCATTCCATTCGATCAGAGTGTTAAAGAAACTCTTAAACTGGTTCTTGCAGCAATCAGGAAGAGACATGATAAAAAAGATAAGAGCATTATAGGGAGCTCCATGAAGAAGCTTAACTTAGCTAGTGGAAGAAAACTTCGTGAAGCAGAATTAGATCCAGAGGGTAACGTCACTGGTCTAAATACGTTGTTTAAATTGAGAACTGGAACTTTTATAACAATTAATCAAATGGTTATAACCGGTAGAATCGATCCTTTTTTTAGAAATAAATGTATTATGTGTAATTCTGTAGCAAAAGAAGACGCAGCACATTTGTTACTAGATTGTAATGCCTTAGTAATAGAAAGATCCAAATATTTATTGAGCTTGATCAACTCTATTAATCTAATAACAACTGATACTCAAAAACAGAGACAGTTGAAACTAAAAATTCTCATGGGAGGTGAGACGCCAGCTTTCGGCAGAAAGCCTGCTGATATAATACCTAGTGTAACTAAGTATTTGTTAGCAATGATTAAGAAGAGGTCTGCATTAATTGCAGATAACTTAGTAATCAACTTGTAAATATAACCCTCTTGTAACCAAAGCCTTAATGGTATGGTAGGTGTGTAACACCAGAAGTTTCAACTGATCTCTATCAACAGTGTAGGATGTTTTAAAAGTTACCTTTTTTGTAGGTGATAGTAAGATCAATTGGTTAATAAATTTGTTTTTTTTTTTTTTTTTTTTTGGTAAATTCCGTGACTTGAATCAATTAGAATTTTACTACCTATTTGGGATTGAACATCATACATTTCACCTCTTATGTTATCTTTTACTTTAACTGTATCATTCTCTACACATTGTGATGTACTATTTACTAATTTTAATGTATTTACAAATACAGAAGATGTAGATGTTTGAGTTAGAAAACATGTATTAAAAACAGTTTGTGTAGATATGATAATAACAGTGGATGTTGTCGTAGAAGCTCTAGGGAAATCTGCCAAAAAAAGAAAATTTTGATCAGATATATTATTTAAACTTGTTCTTATCGCAGGTACGTCAAATAAATTGGCACTTATTGCAGATTTTGACAAATTTCTTGTTAATATTGTACTGGTGGAGATCAATGAGCCTGTAGGTGAAACGAAAGTTGTAGTATTTGTGGGAGATGTTGAGCGGCGTTGGGCTAGTGGTCGGCTTGCTGATTCACTCCCGAACTGCCCGGGTTCGAGCCTCGCTTTGGTAGGTAAAAGAACATTAACCGGGACGCCGTTACAAAAGTGGGCGCTAGTCGTAATAACCCCACTATAAAAAGACTAAGACAGTATGGTACTGTCTCTAATTATAACGCCAGCTCAGGGTCAATGGGACACTTAGTCCTAAGGCTAGCCGACCGTCGGCAGAGGGATTAAGCTGGCATAAGGGCCGTGGGGGGTTTACGCAGCAATGCGGTTCCCCGACCGGATTACAGAGAAACACACGAAGAAAACTAACAAAGTATTAACAACTACAGCTTAAATAAATCCGAACATTTTTTTTTTTTGTGGGAGATGTTGATGTAATTATTACATCCAATAATGTAGAACTATGGCCTGATGAAAACTCTGCTGCGGTATTAGTGAATGTGGCATTTGAAATGATGGTAAAAATAGTTGACAAGCCTAATGTATTCAGATATGAGTTAGGCGGTGCATTAATATTTGATGTATTTATAACCAATGGAGTAGGCGTAGTAGCTATAAGAGTATTTGTAGTAGATGTGATAAATGAATTTGTTTGCAAATAATTTATATTCATCGATATAACGGAGGAAAGCGTACAAGTATTATTGGTATAAGAACTTATTGTGTCTCTAGTAATAGTGAAATATATAATACTAGTCGGCATAACTGAAATTAATACAGAACTAGCCGAACTTATTGTGTCTCTAGTAATAGTGAAATATATAATACTAGTCGGCATACCTGGAATTAATACAGAACTAGTAAAAGTAGCTGGTGTATTTTCAATATTTAAGCTGCTCGTGGGAATGAATTCTTGTGAAATAGCGGACTTATCAATATAACTGATGTCTATAGTTCTAATACGCTCTGTAATCAAATCATCTAAGACAGTTTCTAGTGTATTGTCAACATCTGGTTCTATAGCAGTGTCTGAGATATCAGTTTTAAGTAAAATACTCTCTTTTATTTCTGTGTCTAGTTTCCCCTCATCTTCAATTGTATTCTCAAAAACTACTTCATAAATATCATCGGGTGATAAATTATTTTCTTTAGGAACTAATTCACCTTTGTAATCATAAATGTCATAGCAAGTTGTTTCATTCATAAAAGATGAACATGATTTTCCATCCCAATTTTCTTTAGGGTCTAAATAAGAATCAATTTCTTTGTCTAATATAGTGATATCTAATTGATAAAGATCAATGGATATCAATATTTTGAGACAGTACGCTCTTATCTTTAAAGAAAAGATCTACTTGACTTGTAGCCACCTTGGAAAAGCAACACAATAGTGAGTTTATCATAGGGTGCTAGGTTTTTTTGTGTTTTTATAGTAAAGAAGAGTAAACAAATTTTAGATTTTAATTTAACTTAATTAAAATGGAATAAATTTTCAAACCAGTGTAATTTAAAAAGAAAAGAGTGATATTAGGAGCATAGAAGAAAACACTGAAGTATTAATGCTCGATAATTCGTTTTTACAGCGGCTTTTAAAGGCATATGTTTTGACTGAAGTTAGAGTATTGAAGAACATTAAAGTAACTCATAATTTGAGTAATTTTAAATTGTGATACTACAGGCATAATCTGTAGTAAAACTTGTTACAACCCAGTTATGAAACGAGAATGTAGTTTAACTGGTTATAAATACATGTTATATACAAAAAACCTATAAATCATCAATTTTACCGTTTTTTTTAGATTTTTTTAGTAAAGTCATTATTGTAAATAAAATTTAATGTCGTAAGGGTGTCTTTAACAATTATAATAAAATTCATTATTTGTTATTGTTCTTTCAAAATGTAAATATTAAATTAAACATCATTTAGTGCACGAAATAAGTGATTATTACAATGAGTTGGATATATATTATACTTAAATAATTACCGATGTTCACATCACACTCTTACTTATTGCAATCACTATCAAAACAAAAATTCCGATGTTCACCTCAAACTCGTACTCAATGTAATCATTATCAAAACAAAAAATAGCGATTTTTGAATAAAAAAAAATCGGATTTATTGAAAAGTGGTTGCCTACAGCAAAAAAAGAAGTTTCCTACAAAACTCTGGGGGCCCCTATAGCATCTCTATCCCTCTGCCGACAGTCGGCTAGCCTTAGGACTAAGTGTCCCATTGACCTTGAGCTGGCGTTTAATTATAGACAGTACCATACTGTCAGCGATTTTTGAATACTTTATTTAATCTAAGTTAAAGTAATTTTTTCCTCTACTTGAGAAACTAAAATACTTTATGTTGGAAAGCTTTAATCTCAGTACATACCATTTTAGTTGAAGGAAGTATATTACGGGGTTATTTATAAGTTTGGATATTAGATATTTACGTTTATACTATTTAACAAAACCCCCTGTTATGATTTTATCGACTAAAAATATGAAATAATGCCGTTAAAAATGTTTAAAAAGAGTATGTAAAGGTGTTTAATTATATTTTTTTGTAATTTATAATGATTTAATGTAAAAAAGCTACAACCGATTTAAATAATTAATTAAGGAAAAATGTACAATTCCAAGTTCCCACAGTTTTTATAACCATTTATAATGTAATTTTAACATTTAAACGGATTACCTCACCCAATTGTTAAACATTCGCCCTTCTTGGTTTTTTTTTAAAAAATAGATTTTTGTTTCTAAAAATTAAAGGGTAATGTCTAAAGACCAACAATTGATGTCTCAAAAAGAAAAGGATTACATAGCTTATTGTTTTAACAAAACGGCTAACTCTTTAAAAACAGATATAAATTATGAAGATCTTTTAAATGGAGTAAAAATACAATATGATTTAAAGGAAGTGAAGAAGGAATTTAAAATGGTTTTTGGAAAATCTTACAGGAGATCAAGAAAACATTACAGGCCTTCTTCTAATACAGAAACATCTTTCCTTAATGATAATCTTTTGATAACTCAACTTTACGAAACTTTAAGTATTTTAAAATATTTAAAACTTGATGATGAAAGTCTTGAAGAAATTTCTAATTCAATTATTGTACATTTTAAAAATAATTTTTCAATTGCAATTAACAATAATAAAATTTATGAATTTTTAGAGCAATTAATTTTTATTTCATCAGATAAATTAAAAGTTAAAATAATGTCATATTTTTATAAAAATTCAGATTACATTGTTAATTGTGATTTTTTATTTAATTTTTTAGATAAAAATTTAAAAATATTACCTGTGAACTCTAAATTTATAACGAAAGCTTTGTTTAGAAGTAATAGTGGATGCCTTCTTGCATTTTTTTTACTTTTGAAAGATCAATCATTATTTAATAAAATATATGAAAGTTTTTTAACATCAAAAGTGTTAGATTGTGAATATTTACACAAATTTCTTACTGTTTTAATATCAATGTGTGATAACAAACATAAAAGTGTTCTAAAAGAAAAATTAAAACGAGAAAGTATAAATAACATAAATTTATTGATGGGTGATTTATCTGTTAGTAAGAAGAATTGATAATTAAATGAAAGTTTAAAAACGGTATTAAAAACATAAGTTTCTATATATTTTTACTTATAAACTAAGATATTTGATTTTGTTTGGGCATTTATTTAAGTGTATATGTTGAAATAGTATTAAATAAATAACCCTTAATGTCTAATAGGTCTTCAGATAATAACAATATATATATGTGCCACACTAATTAGTCATATATGGCAAAAAAGATAACGCTAAATGAAGTTTATAATAAAAGTTTAATATATTAAGACGAGTGGCAAACGAAAAACTGGAGAAAAGATTTAATGGCAAATGAAATAGCTCTTATATATAATTGTTATAATCGGTCAAGATTAATACCCCTAATGTCAATAAATATTTTAAGTAGTAACAATAATAAATAAAAGGGGAAAATAACTCCAAAACTTTTCAACTAGAAAGAACAGGGCAGGAAATTCCACAAGAAGTACTAAAGTAAAATGGGGATCATTCCTAAAACTCAAGCATACATTTAATCAATACTTTTTAAAAAACAACCTAAAGAATGTCTTTTGATAGTAGACGGGTCAGGAAGTGAAAAAATGGAGGTTTTGACAAAAAAATGTAGTTGCACAGATAGAAGTAACCCCCTGAAGATTCCTAAATTTAAAAAATAATGCCTTTTAAAACATTAAATAAATAACGTCTTTAGTAACTTTTGCTACATTAAACACAAACTATTAAAAGCAACTATTTTTTTAAGTTTTAAAAGTTTTTTGGTTACAAAATAGTTCATTTATCCCAATTCATTGTAATTTGAAGCTGATATTAATTATTAAAAAAGGACTAAGAAAGGGGGTGCTTCAACTGAAAAGATCAATTTAAGATACGTTTTAATTAAAATGCGATATTCGTTGCTAAAAAGGACTAAGTAAAGAGGTGTTTCTCCTGAAAAGATAAATTGTACATAAATTTAGAAATTCTGATTATTCTTTTAAAAAAGTAAAAAAAACTTTTTTGTGAAGCCTAAACTAAAAATCACGATAAATGCTACTGTATTCCATAATTGTCATGGAGTGACGTACTTGGTGCTTATAATGCCAGCAAATCACTTTAAAAGCTAGCAAAAAAGAGTTTTTTCATTTATAAAAATTTATTTTTTTAAGATAATTTAAGTTTTTTTTGACAATACCACATACAGAGAGCAACATTAACTTCATCCTATTCTTTATAGTTGAATTATAGCTGTTTAAGCTAATGCTATTAAATAAATACCCCTGGCTATTATTATCTTCGACTTTTATTGTAAGATACACATTAACTTTTTCTTAAATTACACAAACATTTTTAAAAGAACAATAAAATTATTTATTTATAATGTCAGGATACTAGGATTAAGCACGCTGTTTCTAAAACGGTCTTTCTTCAGTATTTTGAATTTTACTTTGTCCAATTCGCTGTTATTTTTAATTAACATACACAATGGTTAAATCAAATAATATTAATAAAACATTGGAATTGTTGTGTTATCCTCTATTAATATAATTTAAATAAATACCCTTAATGACTAAATACTTTAATAATGAAGAGCTTACGCCTTCTTCGATGGCACAAGACAGGAATAATAAGGTATCATTTTTAATCAACGGTTTTATACCGTAAAATTAATTTTCATAATAATAATCTAAAGTAAAATCTTCTTTCAGATCAAAATGTGTAGAATATAGTGGACCATTTAAAACATAAGAATATTCAATATTCTCACCTACCTTTACAATTGATTCTTTAAGTAGTTTTGTCCTATAAACCATTCCGTTATCAAATTCAAATTCTGAAAGAATAAATGGCAATGCTTTTCCTTTTGGTATTTCTGTATTCATAATTATATCATAAACTAGTGCCTTGTCACCATCTTCAATTATAAATGTATTCCCATTTTCTACGTATCTGATATCATTGCTTTTGAGAAGCCTTAAACTCCCCACTGTACATTTTAATTCTTTAGAAAATACAAATATGTCATTGAAAAGAATAACCATAAAAGATTCTCCAAATTGTCTATAATTTGAGTACGCGCATGCTAAAGCCGTATTAAAAGTATTTTGAAGTTTAGTAAAAATATAAGATTCATCATTAGCTAGAAACATTTCAAATGGAAATTTATAGTATTTTTTCATGGGCATTGTTATCTCTTTATTTGCCAAAATTTTAATTTTTGAGAAAATCCCCTCTTTTAAAGCCAATTTTGTGATTAAGGGCTTTGTTTTTACTTTTAAAAGACAAGAAAGAAGACGTTCTTCAGTTGCTGTTGACTTTTTAGTTTTAACTTGCCTTTTTACAGGCTCTACAGCTTTGAAAGCTTTGTTCTCTAGAATATCGAATGGATTCTCAGACATTTTTATTGAAGAATCAAAAGTGGTAATTTTTAAAGTAACTTTAGCATTATTTGTATTTTCATTGTTTTCTTTATGTGATATTGATTGCTTATAAACATCTCCAAGGTTTAACTGATTACTTTCAAAAAGTTTATCTTGTGGTTGCAAAATTACGTCTTGATTTGAATCCATCGTGCCTTTAATTCTTTTTGTTTGCTCTTCGACGTCCAATGTAAAAATATCATTGGGTTTATTATTCAGTAGTGCCTTATGTTTCTCTGAATTATTTGAAGCAGATATAAATGATTCCTTTGGTTGAATATTTAGAAGAAAAGTATCTACGCTATATTTAGCTGTAGATGGTGGGGTGGTTTTAATTTTTTGTTTTTCTACATCTTCAATTTGATTATTCCCAAATTCTGCATGAATGCGTTGGCCTAAATCTCCCAAAACCTTTTTTTTAATGTTATTCTTAGATGCAAGCTTCTTTAACAGCATGCCCCCTACTTAGATATTTTATCTAATATTTTTTTGGCGGGAAAACAAGATCTTGAATTTTTGTTATAAATTTTTAATGTAATCGGCATTTTATTAAAAACTAAAGATTAATAATTCTTAATGATAGAAACCTATTTAATATTCAGGGGCATTTTATTTAAAACTATTATAAATATTTGTTACTACTTAAAATATTTATTGACATTAGGGGTATTAATCTTTGCTGAATATAACAATATTTTTAGACAGTAATAATATTTGGTTTTTAAAGCCACCTTAAAAAACTTTATCATTTTATATTCGGGAATAAACAAATTCATATTGGAAATATAAGACTGCAAATATAAATATGTGCCCTTACAGATGTTAGATGACATTATAATAACATACTAATTGCAGTTTGTTTTCTTTGTAATATAAAACTAAATTAAAAATAGATATTGGTAATCAATAACAACTTGGGTTATTACGGGGACCAATATTGCGCCAAGTAACTTAATTAATTAGATTATTTCAATTGCTTTGCATATTTTACATTCCTACAAACTACCTTTTATAAATATTTTCCCGTACTAAAATCTAAATTTTTTATGTGTTTAAAATGTTAACATGAACATATTTTCAATTGTTATTACATTTGGTAGCAAAGCAGATTTTTTAATCAAAAGGTACTCAACACTTCTAGAAAAGTTGTTTTTCTAATCACCTCGCAAATGACGATTTCAAATTATTCACACGCTCAAGTAAAATTTTTAACTCAAATAGCTTATTATTTTGTATTGCCAATATGAATATAACGAAATGACACAATTACAAGTAAAAAAATAAATCATGCAGTTCAAAATTATTGTTATGCTTAGAATTTGTAATCCTTGAAGTTACTCTGCCATATTATTAATCTTTTAAATCTAATTGTGGATTTCATTTAAAACCTACACCTAAATTTTTATATTAAAAGTAAGAGTTTGAGGTAAACATGTAGGGGGGGTTTTTTAAGTATAATATATATCCAACTTTAAATAAATATTGAATTTACATTTGACATTACTATATAAATTAATATTCTAAGGATTTAAAATGATTTCAAAATAAACACTTGTCAAACTCTTTTATTATTAATATTCACACAAGAACAACATAATGTTTTTTTAAGTTTTTATGAAGTCTTTAATCAATAGATTTTTAATTTAATAATAAATAAAAGAAATGATCAATAAATAAATAAATAATCATTCCCCTAATGGACAACAGAGTAAAATATCTTAACACCCATACACACACAAACAATGTTCTGTATCTTATGAATAGAGATCAGAGAATTCATAATAATTATTCTGTTCAACTTGGTTACGATCTTTCATATAAATCTAAGACTAATTTTTTTATAGGAATAGATTTCTCTAATATAAAAATGAATAAACGGCAAGAGACTTTTATATTAGAAGGCCTCTATGAGTTAAGAAAGAATTCTAAGCAATTTTGTATTTTTTCTTACTTAATTAATGATTTGGAGTGCTTTATTGAAGATTTTAACATAGATTGTATAATTTTAGACTTTTCTCCTCTCAGAGAAATCAAAAAACGTGATGAAAAAATTTTCAAATTATGTCAATCAAGAAAAATAGAATTGCAATTATGTGATTCTCATAATATTGTACCATGCTGGATGTTGAGTGTATATAAAAGAACACTAAAAGCTGTAAGAACAGATCTCTATAAACTTTATGATCAATATGCTTTAGAGTTTAAAGAATTATATGAACATAAATACAATGCAAACGGGTTTAATGATGAATCTACTTTAAAAAAACATAAAGAATCGGAAATTTCTTTAGAAGAACTGTACGAAATAAAATATGTTAAATTGGAAAACATACCTTTAACAAATTCTGTTTCAAAAAAAGAATTTACAGGTGGCTATAAAAAAGGAATTGAGGCTATGAATGATTTCTTCGAAAACAGATTTAGTATTTATTGTAAGGAGAGGAACAATCCTGATTTGTTCGCACTTACTAATCTAAGTCCTTGGTTACATACCGGGCAAATAAGTGCACAATTCGTAGTACTAGAAGCAACTAAAAGATTCAAACATTCAGATGATTTACATTCCTTACTTGAAGAGATTTTTGTATGGAGAGAAACGGCAGATCATTTTGTATTTCATGAAGCCGATTATGATAATATAAATGGTGCTTTAGGTTGGGCAAGGGATAGTTTACAGAAACATACTGCAGATAAAAGACCAATCATTTATTCTGAGCAAGAATTTGAGAATGGTAAAACTAATGACAATCTATGGAATGCTGCACAAAATGAACTTTTAATTACTGGCACGATGCATAGATATGTTCAAATGTATTGGGCTAAAAGGATATTGGAGTGGACTAAAAAACCGCAAGCAGCTATTAAATTGGCTATCAAACTGAATGACAAATATTCATTAGATGGAAATGATTGTAATGCATATTTAAATTTAATGTGGAGTATTTGTGCGTCTATGGATAGGGCGTTTGTAGAAAGGCCGATTTTCGGTAAAATAAGATTTATGAAATCTTTCAAATCACCTGTTTATATAAAAAAATGGTGCAAAACAAAGAAATGATTAAAAAAGTTCATGTAAAATATTTACTTGTTTTTAAAATTGGGGGGGTTTACACTGGCCCATATTTATTTGTATTTAAAACATTAAAATAAAAGAAATTAATATTTAATTAAAGTCAAAAAATACTCAAGATTTTCTATTTATAACTCGTTTTACTTTAACCCACATTTCTGTGACCTTAATTACTAGTTTTCATCAAACTTCTTTGTGAATGTCGTTTTCTTTGATATTCTTCTTAGTCGAAGGAAAAGCTCTAAAATGTCTTTTAAGAAAAAGTTATTGATTTCGGGAATAAAGCATAGTTTTTTGGCCAAATTTTAAGTAAAGTTTTATGAAAATTTCCCTTGAATGAAGAATGATAGCCAACAGAAAAAAGAAAACTGGTAATTAAGGCGGAAAACGTAAAAAGAAAAGTATATTAAACATTAAATAATTAATTTCATTTTAAATTAAGTTTTAATCTTGGGGGTTCCTAAACTGCAAAATATAAATCCTATTACTTTATGTAAGAAGTATAATAAAATTGTCAATTTTAGAACTTTCATTTATTGATTGCATGGGTAAATAATCCATGCTTTATTTTAAAGCAAAATTTTACTTGAAAATCTTCACTTAAGAAAGCAACAGAGTTACAAGATAACTCTACAGTTGCGACAAAAATAATTCAATTTCTGAATTTAAAGGTAAGTATATTGTTTCAAATGAAATTACGCAATCCCTGCATTTATAATTAATAAGGTTTTGCATGTCAAAAATAATTCAATTTGTTTTTAAATACAAATATAAAATATTTAAATACTTATTACCCCTCCCGAATGTCAATAAATTTATTAATAAAAAAGAAAGTTGATTGTTTAAATACAAAAAAAAGAGTCTATAAACCAGAAATAAGTTTTTAATTAAAATCCAAGTTTTACATTCAGGCCTTTAGCCATGTTATAAAAAATAGATCCAACCCTTAGAAAGAAATGAATAACAGAAGCAGCAAGTACTAAAAAGACTGACCTGTTGCTTAATTTTACAGTTTTTGCATATATGCAAAGTATAATAAGACCAAAACTGGCAATATAAGCCCAAATAGATTGATTTGTGCCTGTTAAAATACTTAAGTTTTCTTCAATATAACAAACTGTAAAAGAAAAGGAGAATGTAATTAAACTAATGTAAAACTTAGCAACCCCATCGGCTTTGTGTTTTTTCAATAAAAATCTAAAAAATGTTAATAAAATAAACAAGATGGCAAGAGACCTAAGAATTGCAAAGGTAACTGGTTTATTATGTACGCTGATCAAATTATAAAAGAAATCACCGAGGCTGATAGTAGTGAGCCACAAAAACATCATTTCGGGAAAAACTTTGCCAATTACAAAAGATGGGGATTTTGTAAAAATAAATGTTTTAATTTTTTCTAATGCATCGAGTTTAAAGAAAGATAAAAGATGAATTAACATAACAAATATCAAGCCCCTGCTCTCCCCAGCAATAAGGTTGTGTTTAAAGGACCCTATATATTTAAGATAAATTCCAGCTATATAAAATCCACAATACAAATTGCATGCTGCAAAACAAACTAATTTACCAATTCCAAACTGTAAAGAAGACGCAGATGTAACTACAATAACTGTACAAGCAAGAGAATCGATACCGTGATCAAGCAAAGCCCCCAAAGAACTGCACTGGTTTGTCCTTCTAGCATGCATGCCATCCATGAAATCAGCACTAAAATAAGTAAATAAAAGAATGAAATTAACTAAAGGCAGCCACCTTTTCCTAGAATTCAGATATCTATCAGTGTAAATGGTTAAAAATAAACTTAAGAACATAGCCATCCCGCCAAACCATGTTATTTGATTGGGTGTAATGCTTTTTGGAATAAACTTATGCAAGTATCCATAGAAACTCTGCACTAAATAAGTAGATAAGAAAGGAGTATCTTCAACTTTAAATTTAAATGATTTGATGCTTAAAATTTCTTTTTCTGTGAAGTTTCTGATCGGATACATTGGGGTGATTTGGCAATTTTCTAAACATTAAAAAAGACAGAAACAAGAAGAAACAAATTGTAAAGAATTAGAATTTTTCTAGATGCGGAATTACGTGTTCTGATTAAATGATTTATCCCCATTTAATCTACCACATATGTTAACATATTGACCCAAAATTCTTTAAAATTATAGATGCAAGAAAAAAATATACACTTTAGATAATTAAAGGAGAGATTATAATTATTATAAATGTCAAGTGGCAAAGAAGAAAGCTTGCAATGACTTCGGGTTTTTCTAAATAAAATTATCGTATTATCTTAATATTTAATAATTGTATTTTGACTAGATTTTTTATCGCATATGGAATTTTTTGTTATTATCTTATTTGTAGCAAATTAGAGTCAAATATTAGACAGCATAGTAACGAGGCCTTAGAATTTATTTAAAGACAGGTTTTAAAGAGATTTCAACTAATTATTTTAAATCTATTGAATTAATTAAATCTAAATTAATATTTTATTAAATTATGAATTAATTAAAAAGTGTTTATTATTTTATACTAAAAAATCCCAAATAAAACATCAACTCTAAAGTTGTGCCAAAAATATTAGAAATTGTCTATGAGAATTGTGTTCTTGATTTTATAATTAAACGAAAATTTAATATAATGAAAGTATTTTAAAAAAATATATAATTAATGAGATTTAACACCGGTTAAGCAAACCAAATCATTTATTTTACGGATTAAATAGCAGTGTGCTCCCTTTTACATAAAAATCACTATCATTGGAAACAAGTAAATTGAGAATTTTTTTTGATAAACAATCTTCAACATTTTCTAATATTTTTTTAACTTCCTCAAATCTCTTTTCTGTAGGCGCGCGCTTAATAATAATCATAGCTTTAAGAAGTTTCAGCTTATTATTAAATACATCCACTCTTTTTTTCCCAGTTAAAAAATCAATTTTATTATTTTGATAGTTTTTAAATATGCTGTAATCTGTTAATATTGAATTCATAAAATTAGATTGGAACAAAACAGGCTGATTAATTTCATTGATGATCCCCTTATTAAATTTATTTATTTCCGAATCTCTGCCAGAAATACCGCCAATTTCTTCTTCTACAAGATTTTTTAATTGTTTTTGAATGCAGCTATTCTCAACACTGTACAGTTGGTCTAGTTCTGTAAGTGTTTGTATGAAAAGTCTTTCATCTTCAACCATTTTAAATGCAAGATTATAGCTGCTTTCAATTGCACATTCAGCATCATTAAACTTGTATTTTTGTTTCCTTTCGATGTTTTTTGTGTCCCTTGAAGTAAATAACGATGGCTTTTCATTGTTTATTTGATTTATGTGATCTAATGATTCCATAGCACTTAAATTAACTGCTATCTCATCAGAATTTCCATATTCACTTAGTATTTTGTAAGCATCAGAAAAGTAGCCCAAAAAATATAAATTTTGTGCCTTAAGAATATCAATCTTTTTTCCTTTTAATTTTTTAAGTATTTTTAAAGATCGCTTAAATTGCTTTAATTTATAAAAACAATAGGCTTTTTCATAGCACGGGATGGTTAATAAAGCCAATGCATCTTTGTATTTTCCTAAATGAATAGCAGCTATAATTTTATAAGAATCGTATTCTGGACTATTTAGAGTAAGTATTTTCTCGTGCTCATTATTCTCAACAAGCCTCTTTATATTGTCCATTAATGGGTTACAAATAAATGAATTTGAAAAAACTTACAATAAAACTTATTCAAATATTTATGAATAAAAAAAGGAAGGTAGCCTGGAAAAGCAGAAAGTTTAAAACATATTTAGTTGCATGCTCAGAAAACCTTGGCGTGAAAATTTAATACACAAAAAACCCGTTAAAATAAAAAGGGAATAAAGAAAAACTAAACTTTTAATGTATACACATTAAAAATTTCAACTTTTGTTTTCATTTTTTTAAAAAAAGCACTTTGAAACGTTTTTATAGAATCACCAGTGATTCAACTGAATTTAATGCCAATTTTAGTGCCAAACATATTTATTAAAAAATTTCCTTTTTAAACTTGATGTGAATTGATTTGGTTATAAAATTTAAATTACCTAAAAATTGCCAATTATTCAAAATTAAACAAACACAATTTCACTTAAAATATCAGATTTGCTTAAATTCCAAGATAATATTGGGTTTGTTAAAATGTTGATTCTTTAAACTAAAAAATTAATAAGTTTGAGAGATAAAAAAGAATTAGTTGTGTATTTTGAGCAAACCATTCTTTCTAATTAGAAAGAAGGCTATTCA
The DNA here is from genome assembly GCF_051622035.1 of Arctopsyche grandis. Classification (NCBI taxonomy): domain Eukaryota; kingdom Metazoa; phylum Arthropoda; class Insecta; order Trichoptera; family Hydropsychidae; genus Arctopsyche; species Arctopsyche grandis. Next base: position 5,991 of record NW_027518495.1, on the reverse strand, counting down.
TTAAAGATTTCCCAACAAATAACACCTGTATTAATATAATTAAACAAATTTTTAATCATAGATAATTATGTACTCTTATTTTATTGAATTTTGGATAATTATGCCAATCTCATTTAATAAATACACTTGTTATGATTATATTTTCTTTGAATAATTAATATTAATTAGTAGAATTATGGCGGTATAAAGCCAATATTATTTAATAACCTCAATTGTTATGATTATATTTGCTCTGAATAATTAATATTAATAGTTGAATTACGACGGTATAAAGCCAATATTATTTAATAACCTCAATTGTTATGATTTTATTTGCTTTTAATAATTAATAGTTGAATTATACCTATTAAAACTGATATTATTTTATAAATCTACCTTTTATGATTACCTTCACATGAATCATTAGCAAAATAGTTGGATTATAGCTAATACTTTTTAATCAATACACATCGTATGATTATATTTTCCCCGAATAATTAATTTTAAGTGCAAAATATATTAAATTAAAAATAAATGTCAAAAAAGATTTTTTATGAAACCGGCGGCTTTATTTAAACAAAGAATTTAGCTTTTCATCTGAAAATTCATCAGTAGAAATAGTTCCTTGAATACAATCTTTTACGATTCTTGATTGATTAGAAGGGAAAACTTCAGTTAATGAGCTCATTAAGGATTTCAATTCTTTACATTTAGCCACAAAACAAATTTGATCAGCAAATCTAACAAAAATAAATCCTGTAATTTCTATAAGAGACAACAGAGACGGGAGTGATTTAGAAACGTCTTTTTTACTAAAATCAGCAAGTGTTTTACACTCGTAAGAGAAAATTGAAGTTTCTAATAGTTTCGACATTTTAAATTGCACTAAATTATTTACAATTTCTATTTTTAAATTGGCTAAAGTATCATCAAACTTCTGTTGCTTTTTTCTAAAATTTTCTTTATTTAGAAATTCAATTTCTTTTTTTTGTGTAATAGACAATAAATGAGTATCAAATGGTATAACTTCACCTGTTAAAATAGCAGTACGAAGATTTTTAGCATTTTCATCAACTTCAATTGCTTTTTCATTTGATACTGCAACAATCCTTCTAGTGTTTGCTTTTACACCTGACTCCGATAATATCCTGATCAATTTTATTTGTGATGTATTAGAAACATGTGTACCACCACAGATCTCTTTAATGAGATCTTTACCGTTATCCATAGTAATAACTCTAACTATGTCAGGATATTCTTCTCCATCCATACAAATTATAGAATTATCCCCAATGACTTCTTCTTTAGAATGTAAAGTGACACGTACTGTAGCATTAGAGGAAATAAACGTATTCATTTTTTCCTCTAAACTACTTAAAATATCATCAGATAATTTCTTGCTATTAAAATCAAATCTACATTTAGTTGCATCTACGTAAGATCCTCGTTGTTCTGTCTTTATAAAATTTCTTAAAAAATAATTTAAAATATGAACAGTTGAATGGTTAGCACATATTAAAGCTCGATTTTTTTCATCAAAAGACAAAACCCCCTTTGAAGATAACTGCCCTTCTAATTTTCCTTTATGAAGCACGTAACCCCTTTGAATTTGTGTATTTTCTACATTAAAAACACCCACTTGTTTAATTCCATCAAAAAATTCAATAATCCCTATATCTCCAACTTGACCACCACATTCACCATAAAAGCAAGTTTGATCAAAAATTAAATCAACAGTTTCACCTTGTGGAATTTCGTTAACAATTTCATTATTTAATACAATAGCACTTAAATTACTCTCTAATTTATTTGTTGTATATTTAAAAGAATCATTAGTTTTTGGGAAATCAAAATTAATTGTTATAAATTTCTTATTTGATTTACTGAGTTCTTGTGCTTCTAATTTGTATTTATTAAAACCTTCCAATGAATATGGTATGTTTTTCTCCTTGGCAACTAATTCTGTTAAATCACTAGGAAATCCATAAGTATCATAAAGTATGAAAACATCATATCCATCTAATTTACCGTTAGTTTCTGCTATTTTAATCAACTTATTGAGTCCTTTCATTAATGTATTTAAAAACAACTTTTCTTCATCATCAACTATCGTAACATCAATATTTAAATCCATAAATTTAGCAGCTTCATTTACACATTGTGATATTACTCCCGGGCTAAGTTTTAAAATGTCATGTGCATATCTCACAGCCCTTCTCAAAATTCTCCTAAGAACATAACCAACACCTTCACTAGAAAATACTACTCGATCATTTAAGCATACACTTATAGTCCTTGCGTGATCTGAAAGTACTCTAAAAGCTACATCAGTTGTATTATTTCCATCTTCATAAATAAAATCACATTTAGATTCAATAAATTTAATTATGTGCTGAAATGAATCAATTAAATAATTAGATGGAACATCAACTAATATACTTAGTAACCTTTCCAACCCAATCCCAGTATCGATATTTTTAATTTTTAATTTTTCAAGTCCTTTGGGAGTTTTTTCATACTCCATAAACACAATATTCCAAATTTCAATAACGGTTGGATCATCTTTATTTACGAGTGCCGATGCATCTCTACCACCAATTCTGTCATAATGAATTTCTGTACACGGCCCAAATTCTCCCATCTCCCAAAAATTGTCTTTATGAGATGAAGGTATTATCTTAGATGGATCTACGTATTTTCTCCAAATATTTGCTGATTCTTTATCCATTTCTTCATAAATTGTTACATACATTTTTTCTTTGTCTAATTTTAGTTCATTTATAAGAAAATCATAAGCAAATTCAATTGCTTCCTCTTTAAAATAATCCCCAAATGACCAATTACCCAACATTTCAAAAAACGTGTGATGATAATTATCTTTTCCTACGTCATCAAGATCGTTGTGTTTTCCACCTGCTCGAATACATCTTTGTGATGTTGCCACACGCTTGTGTTTTGATTCCTCGCCTAAAAAAATATTTTTAAATTGAACCATACCACTATTAGCAAATAACAAAGTTGGATCATTTTGTGGGACTACAGAAGATGAAGGTAGTCTAACATGTCCTCTTTTTTCAAAAAATCTAAAAATCTTTCTTTTAATTTTTTAGTTGTCCACATAGGGAAATAATTTTATAAAATTTTTTAAATAAAGCTGAAAAAATATAAAGTGCTTAAATAAATACTGAAGTTCACCTCAAGATTTGAAAAAATAATAAACGTGTTACAAAAAAAGCGTAGCATTGATTTTAATCTATTCTTTTACTATAGTAATAAAAGTCGAAGATAATCATAATAGGAGTATTAATTAAAATTTTGATATATATAATGTTGAAATAGTCTTTTACCCCTAATGTCTAATAGGTCTTCAGATAACAACATATAATATACTTAATACCTGTGTTTACCTTAAACTCTTACTTTAACTTAAAAGTCAGTAGTACACAAAATTATAATAATTATTGAAATAGTATAAAACCCCCTTTAATGCCTAATATGTCTTAAGGTAACAGCAACAATTGTATCTTTAATTGTTCAATCCTTAAAACCACTAAATGCCCAAATAATTAAATGATGTAAAGGCTGTGCCATCTTCAATACCACAGTACACTAACTACTAAGCACATATTATTGCTAAATGTCTCAATTTATCAACAAAATACCAAATATTGATCAGTATAGCTTGTATTTATTGGTAAATAAATAAATTTTGTTGGTTATGTGCTGATATTTATCAAATACTGAGCAAAAAAGATATTAAACAGTTTGTAAACACGCAATATTATGAATTACCGGGTTGGCACATTTATTGTTGCATGGTTTAGGTCGTTTACTAGGAAAGCAGATTAAAAATTTCTTCAATGAGGTTTTTGAAATCAAATTATTAACATTAATTATAAAAAGTGTTGAAATAGTCTTAAATAAATTACCCCTTAGTGTCTAATAGGCCTTCAGATAACAACAATAAATGTAAAAAATAATAAATATTGCTGTAATTGAACATATAAATACCTGTAACGCCTAAAAAAAAATCGGATTTAATGAAAAGTGGTTGCCTTACAGCAAAAAAAGAAATTGCCCACAAAACTCTGGGAGGCCCCTATAGCATTTCTATCCCTTTGCCGACAGTCGGCGAGCCTTAGGACTAAGTGTCCCATTGACCTTGAGCTGGCGTTATATTTAGAGACAGTACCATACTGTCTTTACCTGTAACGCCTAACAAGTCATCTTACAACAGCATTTATCATTTATTTAAGGTTTACATTTTGTTGTAAGTTTCCGTAGGTTTCACCATAGGAATTATAACTACCATCTTAATTCCCAGTTCTTTAATTTCTCGTAAACATAGCGGCGTTGGGCTAGTGGTTGGCTTGCTGATTCACTCCCGAACTGCCCGGGTTCGAGCCTCGCTTTGGTAGGTAAAAGAACATTAACCGGGACGCCGTTACAAAAGTGGGCGCTAGTCGTAATAACCCCACTATAAAAAGACTAAGACAGTATGGTACTGTCTCTAATTATAACGCCAGCTCAGGGTCAATGGGACACTTAGTCCTAAGGCTAGCCGACCGTCGGCAGAGGGATTAAGCTGGCATAAGGGCCGTGGGGGGTTTACGCAGCAATGCGGTTCCCCGACCGGATTACAGAGAAACACACGAAGAAAAATAACAAGTATTAACAACTACAGCTTAAATAAATCCGAACATTTTTATTTTTTTTTTCTCGTAAACATCATAATTAATTCTTAAACTTCTCAAAGCCACCGTATCCTTTCAATAACTCCTCTCTGGTCGTTGAAAATATTCTCCAATGTCATTTCAAAGACCAGTAGAGTTGGATGTATGTTTTAGTTTGAGTTAAATCCATATTTAATTTATAAATTTCCTTTGTAATTTTCCATATATAATTATAAAAAATAAATCAAAGTAAGTTTTTGAGGTAAACATGAATATTTAAGTATATTATATATATCTGTTAAAAAAATTTAATGATATAGGGGTAACTTTAACAATATCCAACAATTTAAAAAAAAATTGCTTCAAAAACATCATTTAATTAACGGAAAATATAAAAAGAATCATAGAGAATAAAATTAAACGCATTTTAGTGTTTCAGCATATTTAATCTTGTTTTATTTTTTTCTCAGATTTAACGTTTTTTTTATCAATTTGTAATAACATTAAATTAGAGATTAAATTTTTTATAGCAATTAAAAAAGCCTTTAAAACCTCATCTTTGTCAGTTTTTTCGGATCAACTTGATGCTCATCTAAATTGTGACTTTTTCCTATTTCCTCGTTCTCTAAATTTATAAAGAAATCTCTTTCATTCATTAAATTTATACAAAATAATATGGAATTCAATGACGAAACCACTCCCTTTATTGCGTAATATCTGTAAGCGATATCTTTAAGCTGCTTATTTAAACCAACTTTTTTATGTATTAAATTAAAGTAGTTTTCCATTTCATTATTTAAGACTTGTAAATTATTACTAGCAGCCGAAAATTCTCTAGTAAATACACTAGCATTGAAACTTTGATTTATCTTTTGGGGATTTATTGATTTAGGTACCACATAATTATCAAATTCAGAACTTGAATCTTCTAATAACCCTGTTTGAAAAGTTACTTTAAAAGCTGTTAATAGCTTTTTTCTAAGAGGTAAAGTTTTCTCATAATTTTCAAATATATTTTTTGTAGAAATTGGGTATCTCAATAAACATTCAAAAAAAATTTCATCTAATTTGTCATTTAACATTTTTTTCTGAATTTCATTGAAAAAAAAATAATTAAAAATCTCAAATGAATTTCTTATGCTTCTTGTAGAAATAACATGAAAACCTTTCAATTTATTATAAATCTTAACGTCTTTAAATTTTAAAATATCTTTAATTGTAAAAATTATTTCAGAAAGTTCACGGTCTAAAATTTGAAAAAAAATAGGTGATTCAAACTTTAAATAAATAGAAGAAAGAATTTCAATGGCTCTTTTTATACTAAAATTATCAACTTCAT
>NW_027518494.1:0-40516 GCF_051622035.1 Arctopsyche grandis | reverse complement strand
CACGCGATTCTTTCCTCTTTAATAGCTTTATCATCCCCAATAACAGTTAATTTGCGCTTTCTTTCTTCTTGTGCGCTCTCAATTGCAGTACTTGTGTTATTGTCTACTTTCGTTCTTTTTTTTGCAGTACTTGTGTTATTGTCTACTTTCGCTCTTTTTTTTGCAGTACTTGTGTTATTGTCTACTTTCGTTCTTTTTTTTGCAGTACTTGTGTTATTGCCTACTTTTGCCTTTGCTTCAAAAAAATCTATGGTATTTTTTATGAAACTGGCAAGATCTGTATACCCAATGCTTTTTCCTCTAGTTATAAAAATACAGAAGCTATGATTTATAGTTTTCCTATAATAAATCCATTTCTTTATTAGATCTATTAATAAATTTTCAAATTCATTTTTGCGGGTAAATGTCACAGGGGTTGCTTGTTCAGTATTAATACCTGCTTCCAAGGTTTGATTTTTAACATCAGAGTTTGAAACTTCTGCCCGATTAGAATCAAGATTGGTATCAGTGTTTTTAGATCTACTTTTAAAATTTGTATTAGGGTTTGGAACAGGTTGTTGCATATCGGTACCCGGAATACCATCCTTGTCTTTAGGCAAATATAAAGCATTTTTACTATTTATACTGGAATTTTTATCAACATTAACTTGTCTAGATTCTTGAGTTATACCCATCGAACCATTGTTTCTGTTTGGTGGACGTCCATACTGCTGTGATAAGTCGAGTGGTTCTGTGATATTGCTAGTTGTTACACAATAAAAAACCGAAAAAATAAATTTTGTGCGCTTTCTCATTTCTTTGACGGTAAAAATATAAAAATTTTTAAATAAGATGCAGGGGGAAAAAGGGGTGAAAAAAAAGGGGCCTAAGAAACGAATTATTTCTGTTGCCATTATAGAGTTATTAAAACATTTTTTATTGAAAAAAAGATTATAAAACACAATGAGCAATTTACCCACAAAAGTTTGTTGTATAAATCGACTATAAATGTAACCACTAAATACACACAATAGCCAAATAAAACCGCTCAGTCTCAGCATGAATCAAATCTTAAATAATTAAAGGGAATTTGATTGAATTATAGTTCTATAACACATTTCTTTTAATTTTTAACCGTTGAAAATCATAACAATGACATCTATTAAAAATTAATAGCACAAATAGCTATAATCAAACCTTTTAATCAATTGAATAGTTTCACTAAAAAAAGAAAAAGTTGCCGATGCAATCATTTAAACTTGACAATAATAATAACCAATGAAAAAACTAAAAACAAAAAGTGCAGTTTTGAACTGTGATCTTGATTAAATTTATTAACAAGTATTTTCTTGTGCAAAGGAAGATAGAGTAAGCTCTTCATCATTAAAGTATTTATTAAAGGTATTTATTTAAATTATATTAATAGAGGATAATACAACATTTGCTTTGCCTCTTTTCGTTCTTGGGGATTTAATTTTCATAGATAACATTTACTCACAATATTATAAATGAAATGCTTTCTTTAATTTTAAGAATTTCACTTTAAATATGCTGTTTATCTTTAATTTCTTTATCGTATTATCATAAATATATATTACAATGGCATAAGTTTATCTTTTAGGGCAATAAAATTCAAAACCCAAATCAAGTACCTTAGTTTAATATCTTTACAGCAGAAAAAATCTGTTTAAAACTTACCTTTTTGTGGGCGCTAGTGAGATTAGTTGATTAATAAATTTGTGTTTTTTCCACCTGAAACAATCTGTTGTAAACGTACCTTTTTGTGGGTGCTAGTGGGATTAGTTGATTAATAACTTTTTTTTATTAGTGGCGAAATTATTTCAAATTCTATAATGATTAGCTATGCCTAAAGCTGTTTCACAAAGACAAAGCCCCACAAAGAAATCTAACTGTCAATTTAACGCTGAAGCAGTATTGCTTAAAGCCGTTAGATAAGCAATAAATATTAAACTTTAATTAATAAACTTGTCTATAAACTATAACAAACCCCCTCAACTCAACCTCTTACTAAAAATATACTTTTCTAATCTATGAAAACAAACATGTTTCAATAAGAATAAATTGCAATGTATTTGATTTGAAATTCAACTGTAAACCCGATTATTAATTTAATAAATCTGTTACTACTTAAAATATTTATTGGAATTACGGGTATAAATCTTGCCAGTTTTTAACAGTCATATTTAATAAATTATTGCTCTAAAATAAAGACAACAAATAAAATTTAGAAATTTAAGAAAAAATAAATAAAATAATTATCTTTACTATTGGATATTACTAAAATGTGTAAAAACATGTGGGCATTAAATTATTAATGCTTTTTAAAGCTAATTTTTAACAAAAAAAAACTTATGTAATGGTTTTAAGAGTATTTTTTGTTAATAAAAATATTTATTCCTTTTTGTTATCTAATTCTTCCAAAGCATTTTCAAGTAAAATATGCAAGTTTTCTAGTAAATATCTTGCGGCCTGTTCCCAGTGTTCGGATAAAGCTAGATTTTCTGATCTTGTGTTGTATATTTTAAGGTTTGCTATTTTGGTCATATTCTTAACATCATGAAAGTAATCTTTGAACGGGCCAGAAAAAACGACTTGAAAAAAATCTAATAGATACTGTGCGAATTCATTATGTTTTTTAATCAAAATGCTTGAAACATTCTTTACTGAGCTGCCAATAATATTTTGGGGTTTTGTTGTGGAACAATTTTGAAATTCTAAATGTTTAAAAGCACAGTAAAATACAGCTAAACAATTAACCAAAAAGCTTTCGTGCAAATTATTACATTCGTTTTCAGATGTTTTGCTTAGTGGTGAATCATCTGTTTTTGCTGTTATGTTTATATAAAGAAGCAAATCAATGATCCAATAGAATAAACAATGCTTTTCTATTTCAGAACTATAAGTATATTTAATATCATTCAAATAGTCAATACTTGGAAAATCCGGCAAATATTTCTTAAAATCAATTAAATATTTATCGAAAAAAGTCGACAAATTATAAACTGATTGAAAAAAATGAACTAATAAATCAGAAGCATCAGAAAACTGAGCAAATGTACCAAATATTACTAACGAGTGATTAACCCAATTTAGATACTCATCTCCTTCAGGCTTCTTCAGCTTTTTGATTTCAATGTTGTATTCCCTCACTTTAGTTATAACTTCTCCAATATCAGATAGTTTTGGAGATCCTGTATTTTCCCAATCAAGTTCATGTTTGTTCAGAAATTTAGTTATTTCTTCCTGGCACGCGATTCTTTCCTCTTTAATAGCTTTATCATCCCCAATAACAGTTAATTTGCGCTTTCTTTCTTCTTGTGCGCTCTCAATTGCAGTATTTGTGTTATTGTCTACTTTCGCTCTTTTAATTGAGATACTTGTGTTATTGTCTACTTTCGCTCTTTTTTTTGCAGTACTTGTGTTATTGCCTACTTTTGCCTTTGCTTCAAAAAAATTTAAGGTATTTTTTATGAAACTGGCAAGATCTGTAAACATGGTGTTCTTTCCCGCCCTAGTTATAAAAATACAGAAGCTATGATTTATAGTTTTCCTATAATAAATCCATTTCTTTATTAGATCTATTAATAAATTTTCAAATTCATTTTTGCTAGTAAATGTCACAGGGGTTGCTTGTTCAGTATTAATATCTGTTCTAGGGGTTTGGTTTTTAACATCAGAGTTTGAAACTTCTGCCCGATTAGAATCAAGATTGGTATCAGTGTTTTTAGATCTTCTTTTAAAATTTGTATTAGGGTTTGGAACAGTTTGTTGCATATCGGTACCCGGAATACCATCCTTGTCTTTAGGCAAATATAAAGCAATCATATCATTTATACTTGAATTTTTATCAACATTAACTTGTCTAGATTCTTGAGTTATACCCATCGAACCATTGTTTCTGTTTGGTGAACTTCCATACTGCTGTGATAAGTCGTCTGGTTCTGTGATATTGCTAGTTGTTACACAATAAAAAACCGAAAAAATAAATTTTGTGCGCTTTCTCATTTCTTTGACGGTAAAAATATAAAAATTTTTAAATAAGATGCAGGGGGAAAAAGGGGTGAAAAAAAAGGGGCCTAAGAAACGAATTATTTCTGTTGCCATTATAGAGTTATTAAAACATTTTTTATTGAAAAAAAGATTATAAAACACAATGAGCAATTTACCCACAAAAGTTTGTTGTATAAATCGACTATAAATGTAACCACTAAATACACACAATAGCCAAATAAAACCGCTCAGTCTCAGCATGAATCAAATCTTAAATAATTAAAGGGAATTTGATTGAATTATAGTTCTATAACACATTTCTTTTAATTTTTAACCGTTGAAAATCATAACAATGACATCTATTAAAAATTAATAGCACAAATAGCTATAATCAAACCTTTTAATCAATTGAATAGTTTCACTAAAAAAAGAAAAAGTTGCCGATGCAATCATTTAAACTTGACAATAATAATAACCAATGAAAAAACTAAAAACAAAAAGTGCAGTTTTGAACTGTGATCTTGATTAAATTTATTAACCAGTATTTTCTTGTGCAAAGGAAGATAGAGTAAGCTCTTCATCATTAAAGTATTTATTAAAGGTATTTAGTGATTATTGTTAAAGTTATCACTATTTCATTAAATACTTAAAACAATTATATTTATAGAGTATTCAACAGCACGTATAACGATAAAAAACTGAAAATTAATGATTTTTTTACAAGCCTTTTTTAATTAATTTTTATAAAAGTAACAAAAATGTATTATAGTAAGTAAAAGTTTGGTGTAAACATTGGTATTTATTTAAGTATAATATATAAAGCCAACTTAGTATAAAAAAAGCATGTAAACCAATAATAGTATTTATTTCTAAAAAAATATTTAAAACAGTATTATATATACACTTTAATGCTTTAATCTTGATTGTTGTGTTTTCCACTTATTAATATAATTTGACGGCGTTGGGCTAGTGGTCGGCTTGCTGATTCACTCCTGAGCTGCCCGGGTTCGAACCTCGCTTTGGTAGGTAAAAGAACATTAACCGGGACGCCGTTACAAAAGTGGGCGCTAGTCGTAATAACCCCACTATAAAAAGACTAGCATAAGGCCGTGATCGGGCCTTGAAAAGCAACCGATCTCCTTGGGTAGTGGCGGCAACAATAACTCCCAAGGCAGTAGAAAGCCTACGTAAGCATAGCGCAGGGGTCTGTAGAGAGCCCAAGACAGTATGGTACTGTCTCTAATTATAACGCCAGCTCAAGGTCAATGGGACACTTAGTCCTAAGGCTAGCCGACTGTCGACAGAGGGATTGAAGCTGGCATAAGGGCCGTGGGGGGTTTACGCAGCAATGCGGTTCCCCGACCGGATTACAGATAAACACACGAAGAAAACTAACAAGTATTAACAACTACAGCTTAAATAAATACGAACATTTTTTTTTATTAATATAATTTAAATAAATACCCTTAATGATTAAATACTTTAATGATGAAGAGCTTACGCCATCTTCGATGGCGTAAGACATTGATATTTAAAAATAACGATCATTCTAGAATTAAATATTAGATCCCCTCTTGATCAAGGTACAATTGCATATAATTCTTATTTAACAAATTGTTGTTTCTGTAAATAGGTTGCACCAAATGCCTTGATTTGTAAACCAAACATTTTATGAGATGGCAGTAAATTACTTTCATTATCAACTCTTAATTTGTAAAACTTTAATTACATGAACAGCCTGTTTTTTATTTGGATTGTCAAATGTTAAATACATATGGAGAAGTCTTAATGTCTAATATATAATTGAACAAAAATAATTATTTTCTCTTTTTTTAATTGTTGTTAACTGTAGACCTATTAGACATTAAGGGTTATTTATTTAAGACTATTTCAACATTAATTATTCCTAGAACGTGCATTTATATACTTAAAATAAAAATTTCCTTATTTTATTGAAAACCTCTCCATTTTAATTTCTTTTTTTGCAATAATTATAAATCAAAGAAATACGATTTATTGGCCTATTAAAAGCTCTTATTTATTTTTGATAATTATGATTTACTATATGTGTTCACCACTTAAATGCTAATTATAAAATTTTACAAGAAATACATAAATGAAATAGGTGTCTTTCTCATGCCTAAACTACATCTAATAATTAGTTTCTGAAGGCTTTTGGTAGCATTTCCTTAAACCAAGAAGAGGTATTAGGCCTAACTATGATCATTAGGAAGTTTAAGAGCTAGTAATTAAGATAACAAAATCCCATACTAAGGTAAAACCAACGAAACTTAGAATAAAAATGATCCAGATTTAAATCTTAAATTATGTTATCATTTTAAAGTACTTTTATATTTTTATTTTATTTTAAAATAAACTTTAAATTTTTAATCAACGAATAATTTTTAATTTAATTGTTATGTTTCCCCCAATGTCAACTTTCGATCCAAACTTTTTTTTAACCTTGGAAATGGAGACTTCTGAAGAAGAGATGGATAGCAGCATCCAAGCAGTATTTCAAGATAAAACTTCTTTACAAACTAAGGACAATTTAAACTATGTTAAGAAGTTGAAGGAGGAGATTAAAAAAGTTGATGCTTTGCAAAATAAAAACAATAACTAGATTAAATCTTGAATAAAAGCAACCAAAATATTTTAATTATAATTTAAAAGAAAAACTGTATTTTATCTAAATGTTTCAGTTTAATAATTAAAAGCACAAAACATATTATTAAAAAATTAAAATTTTAGCCTAATCATATACCTAATAATTTATGTTTTTATCAAAAAGCTATAAAAAATTAAGGGCTATTTATTTACCACAGTTACAATAATTTATAAAAAATATTATCTATTGTAATTAAACACATAAAAATGTATTCAATTATTCATATTTTAAGTTTTATTGAAGCAATTTAAACTAATACTATTTAATAAATACCCTTGATATGATTATCTTTGACTATATTTTAAATAGAAATTAATGACATAGGGATAACTTTAACAACTAAATACCCATCTTTACCACAAAAACTTACTTTTTCGAGCTTCTTAATTCTTGTTGTACCGATATTAAGGCACTTAATTGGGCAAAAAGATATAAAACATAAAAAACGTTAAGGGACTTGTAAATAATATTAAAAACATAAAAATTTAATTTATAATTAATTTGAATATAAAAAACGTTGAAATACTTCTAAAAAATAATTAAGGAATAATAATTTATAATTAAATTTAAGATAATAAAATGTTAAGTTATCAGGTAAAAAATATTTAAAACAAAAAACATTATTTATAGATCGATTATAGCTATTAAAGCTAAAAATATTTAATAAATACACTTGTTATGATTATCTTTAACTTTTATAATTAATTTGAATATAATAAAACGTTAAGGTACTTGTAAAAACCATTTATAGAATAAAAAATTTAATTTGAATATAATAAAACGTTGGGGCACTTTTATATTTTTATAGTGCTCAATCTTGTTTCAATGTGGAGTTGCAAGTTGCTACTTTTTAATTTTAATTTATGTCCTACCTGCCAATTTAGTGATAAATTAAATCCAAACAATTAATTTTGCTAGAACCTCAGAGAAACCTTTAAATAATTTTACAATCTAAAGCTACTTTCTGCAAGATCATTTAAAATTAAGCTACAGAAGCAGCTTATCTATTTATTCCGAAATATTTTTTGTTGTTTTTCTAAATCTGGTTTAAAAAAGAAAATAAAAGATAAATTCTTGTTTTGCTTGAGATTGTAATATTGTTTATAATGATTGTATTAAAGCCATTTAATTATTACTACTTAATAAATACCCTTTTATGATTATCTTCGATTTTAAATGCTTTTAAAATTATGAGTTTTTGTTTAAATTATAATTTTAATGTATTGAAAATATTCCATCTGTTTTAGTTTAAAACCCAGCTTTTTTTATCCCCCCAAAGATGGCAAAACAAGCGCCTAATTCCTTTTTCCTTATTACTTTACACAACTCAATGAAAAATAAAGATTTGTTAGATACATCTAATACTCTTAGATTAGATGCTAGGAGAAATATAGATTACACAATTGTTGGCGAAGATGTATGGAATATGTGTAAAACAGAATACGACATTGAAATAAAAGTTACAAATGTTTATGAAGTGTTTATTTCATTCTCTTGCAATGGTGTTTCAGTTAAAAATATTTTTGTTCATGGAGTTGAAAAAGTTTTTGATGTAATACAAACTCTTTTTGTAAACAAAACCTTTGGAATTGAATGTTTTGAAGAAATGTTTGAAATTAAATATAAATCAAAAGTCATTGACCCAAACAAGAATTTTATGTATTTTGGAGATAACTCACAAAAAATAATTCTTTTGGTAGAAAAGAAAAAGAAAACTAAACCTGATACTAGTGAAATTCAAGAAAGCTCGGCCGTAAATGATATTATAGGGGAGGTATTTACTAGTATTTCTGATATAAAACAATCAAAGCTACGGAGGTTATTTAGAAAATTTCTGGAAGATCTGGAATTTTATAGGGGTATTTATACTTTTAAATATATAAATAATGTTTGTAAAACTAGCTCGATAAGTTTACATCAAATAGAAAATAAGTACGACACTAATAATGATTATTCCCTTTACAAAAACACCAATTTATCAGCTTCTTGCCCTGAATTTCCTTTTAATAGCAGCACCCCAAGATCATCTAATAAAATATTTAACTTAATTAATAACACAAAATGTGCTGGTATCCCGAACATTGGAAATACTTGTTATATGAACTCAAGTCTTCAATGTTTAAATAATTGTATTTTATTCTCTAATTTTTTTGCTGTTTATAGCTCTGATTTTAAAGAAAAAAATGATAATTTAATTGAAATTCCAATTTTTGAATTACATAACAGCAAAAAATATGCGGAAAATATTGAGATAATTGCAGCTTGTGCAGATTTTATGATAAATTTTAAGACAGGCGGCAAATTTTTACCAAAAGTTTTAAAAAATGCGGTTGGTAAAAAAAACTTATCTTTTGATAATTCTAATGAACAGGATGCACCGGAGTTCATTGAAGCTCTTTTATCACATTTACACGAAGGGCTGTGCTATAATAATAATGAAATTTCTAATTTGCTTTCTTCTTTAAATCTACAGTTTGAAGAAATATAAACTTTCAAAATTAATTCTAAAAAATAATGATCCTAATAAAAAACAAACTTCTTTTGACCAGAATAATAACGTAAAAGACCCTGCTAAAGAGGAATTTGATTGTCTTATTGAAGAAGATTTTAAGAAACTAATGGATCGCGAGAAATCAATTATAAGTGAATTGTTTTTTGAATGTTTACAAATATTTTAGAATGTCAAAATTGTCATTATAAAAGTTAAAAATGATTTAATGATGTTTTTACTACTTCCTATACCCTCTCAGATAACTTATCATTGCTCTTGTGCTCTTATTTTCATAGATGATGCAATTTCAAGAAAAATATTAATTCCGTTACGTTTTACCATAAAGGAGGCTATTGATTATACTAAAGTCGAATATGATGTATTTAATTCTGTTTTTGCTGTAGAGTACAACGATAAAAACTATCCTTTAAATTTATTACTACATACTCAAATTGTATCTGAGATAAAAAATAAAATAGTTTTTTATGAACATAAACCTCCAGCAAATTATGGGTTATGTCATTTATATTACAATAAGTTTATTGTTATTAAAAAGAAGATTTCCACCGATTTTCTTGTAGAAATTAATGATTTAAATCAAAATCTTTATGAAAAATTAAAACCACTTTTTTTTCAAAAAATTACATTCCATCAATTTTTGCAACAATTTGAAATAAAGAAAACGGGGAAAAAAAGCTTTATGGAAATTCCTACATATATTGTACTAATAAAAGATATCACCCCAATTTTCGACAATAATCTTAGTGTTTTATCTCCATATTTTAAAAAAAACAATAATGATGTAAATTTAAGCGATTGCTTAAATTATTACTTTAAGGAGGATTTGGTTGATTTGAAATGTGAATCGTGTGAAAAAATACAAAATATACAATGCGATCTAAACTTTCTAAATTCCCAAAATATCTAATTATTCATTTTAAAAGATTTTCTTATGTTGGAAGCAACAAAAAAATCGATACTTTTATAGATTTCCCTGAGAATTGTCTCAAGTTATTTGATGCTCAATATAAATTAATTTCTACGACTAACCATATAGAAATAGGTACGGGTTTGGGGCATTATGTAGCATACGTTAACAAAGAAAATGATTGGTACTGTTGTAATGACAGTGTCATTTCTAAAACCTTGAGGTTAGATAAATCTTCAGCGTATATTCTTTTTTATGAAAAGATAAATTAAATGGACATACTGAAAACCTTAATTTGAATAGAATGATTTTTAAAAATGTATAACATATTATTAAAATCAAACAAAACTCATTTAAATATAATTTATTACATGTTAAATTCAAATGCTTATTTTTATATATATTAATGGTTAAAAGTAGTTAATGAAATAGTGATAACTTTAAGAATTATCACTAAATACTTAATTAATGAAGAGCTTACCCATCTTCCTTTACACAAGAAAATACTTGTTAATAAATTTAATCAAGATCACAGTTCAAAACTGCACTTTTTGTTTTTAGTTTTTTCATTGGTTATTATTATTGTCAAGTTTAAATGATTGCATCGGCAACTTTTTCTTTTTTTAGTGAAACTATTCAATTGTTTAAAAGGTTTGATTATAGCTATTTGTGCTATTAATTTTTAATAGATGTCATTGTTATGATTTTCAACGATTAAAAATTAAAAGAAATGTGTTTTAGAACTATAATTCAATCAAATTCCCTTTAATTATTTAAGATTTGATTCATGCTGAGACTGAGCGGTTTTATTTGGCTATTGTGTGTATTTAGCGGTTACATTTATAGTCGATTTATACAACAAACTTGTATGGGTAAATTGCTCATTGTGTTTTATAATCTTTTTTTCAATAAAAAATGTTTTAATAACTCTATAATGGCAACAGAAATAATTCGTTTCTTAGGCCCCTTTTTTTTCACCCCTTTTTCCCCCTGCATCTTATTTAAAATTTTTTATATTTTTACCGTCAAAGAAATGAGAAAGCGCACAAAATTTATTTTTTCGGTTTTTTATTGTGTAACAACTAGCAATATCACAGAACCACTCGACTTATCACAGCAGTATGGACGTTCACCAAACAGAAACAATGGTTCGATGGGTATAACTCAAGAATCTAGACAAGTTAATGTTGATAAAAATTCCAGTATAAATGGTAAAAATGCTTTAGATTTGCCTAAAGACAAGGATGGTATTCCGGGTACCGATTTTTTCACTAAAAAAGATATGCAACAACTTGTTCCAAACCCTAATACAAATTTTAAAAGAAGATCTAAAAACACTGATACCAATCTTGATTTTAATCGGGCAGAAGTTTCAAACTCTGATGTTAAAAATCAAACCTTGGAAGCAGGTATTAATACTGAACAAGCAACCCCTGTGACATTTACTCACAAAAATGAATTTGAAAATTTATTAATGGATTTATTATAGGAAAACTATAAATCATAGCTTCTGCATTTTATAACTAGGGCGGGAAAGAACACCATGTTTACAGATCTTGCAGTTTCATAAAAAATACCATAGATTTTTTTGAAGCAAAGGCAAAAGTAGGCAATAACACAAGTACTGCAAAAAAAAGAGCGAAAGTAGACAATAACACAGGTACCTCAATTAAAAGAGCGAAAGTAGACAATAACACAAGTACTGCAATTGAAAGCGCAAAAGAAGAAAGAAAGCGCAAATTAACTGTTATTGGGGATGATAAAGCTATTAAAGAGGAAAGAATCGCGTGCCAGGAGGAAATAACTAAATTTCTGAACAAACATGAACTTGATTGGGAAGGTACAGGATCTCCAAAACTATCTGATATTGGAGAAGTTATAACTAAAGTGAGTGAATACAACATTGAAATCAAAAAGCTGAAGAAGCCTGAAGGAGATGAGTATCAAGATTGGGTTAATCACTCGTTAGTAATATTTGGTACATTTGCTCAGTTTTCTGATGCTTCTGATTTATTAGTTCATTTTTTTCAATCAGTTTATAATTTGTCGACTTTTTTCGATGAACATTTAATTGATTTTAAGAAATATTTGCCGCATTTTCCAAGTATTGACTATTTGAATAATATTAAATATACTGATAAATCCAACATTGAAAAGCATTATTTATTCTATTGGATCATTGATTTGCTTCTTTATGTAAACATAACAGCAGAAACAGATGATTCACTACTAAGCAAAACATCTGAAAACGAATGTAATAATTTGCACGAAAGCTTTTTGGTTGATTGTTTAGCTGTATTTTACTGTGCTTTTAAACATTTAGAATTTCAAAATTGTTCCACAACAAAACCCCAAAATATTATTGGCAGCTCAGTAAAGAATGTTTCAAGCATTTTGATTAAAAAACATAATGAATTCGCACAGTATCTATTAGATTTTTTTCAAGTCGTTTTTTCTGGCCCGTTCAAAGATTACTTTCATGATGTTAAGAATATGACCAAAATAGTAAACCTTAAAATATACAACACAAGATCAGAAAATCTAGCTTTATCCGAACACTGGGAACAGGCCGCAAGATATTTACTAGAAAACTTGCATATTTTACTTGAAAATGCTTTGAAAGAAAAAGATAAGAAAAATGAATAAATATTTTTATTAACAAAAAATACTCTTAAAACCATTACATAAGTTTTTTTTTGTTGAAAATTGGCTTTAAAAAGCATTAATAATTTAATGCCCACATGTTTTTACACATTTTAGTAATATCCAATAGTAAAAAAATTAATTTTATTTATTTTTTCTTAAATTTCTAAATTTTATTTGTTTGTCTTTATTTTATTTTAAAGCATAATTTATTAAATATGACAAAGAAAATAATTTTTTTTAATTTGTTAAATTATTATTCTTAGTAAGAGTTTAAGATAAGCATGGGTATTCATTTAAGTATATTATATATATCCAAATTTCAATATAAACAACTACAGAATCTAAATAAAAAAGCAACAACAGTGTTTTGTGGATTTAAAGATAGAAATAGCTATATATCATTTAAAAGCTTAAAATTGGGGTATTTAGTGCTTGGTTTTTAGAGTATTGCATAGCAGTTACAATTTTGATATTTTTATTAAAAAAATAATTGTGTCATTTGTTGAAAAATTATTTATTGATTGAATGGAAAAATTATTAAAGATTTTTTAAAGATGATTTCACTTAAAAATCAGCAGAGGCATAATTACAATTTTTAAAGTAGTTAATTATAAGCTATAAAATTTTAATCAAATGTTTGAATGGTAGGGCGATCACGCTCTGAAAAAAATAATCTATCAATCGCTCCCTAAGTTCATTTTCTGCGTTAGATGTTTCACTTTCATAATTATTAAAGTTAAGGATATTTATTTAATATTATTGGGTTAAATAATCATAATACAGCCGTTAATGGTAATTAAATTCTATATACTTTTACAAACTACTTTTTGTAACCGAACACCGAGGAAACTTAGAATGAAAGTATAATATAAGTTAAAACTTATATAAAAACACTTTTATTTACTAAATTTTTTATTGTAGTACAATTTGGGTTTAACTCGAAATTCGAGAAACAAAATTGATTATTACATCAATACAAATGCCTTGTTTTTATTTTTAATTTCTCCTTGCAAACTAAAGATGTAATCTTTTTTTATTTTTCTTTATGCTTTTTTGTAATTTTTTGTCTAAATTTAAATAATAAATCAATGACACATATAAAATCATTTTGAGTAAATTATAAAATACTTTAAATAGTTTGGCATAGAATTTTATCTTTTTAGATACTAAAAAGCAAAGTGATTTTAGTAAAATCACAATGTTTAATGTTATAACTCCGTAGCATAATTTTCTAAAATTTTCAGTTTTTATTTCATTCCTAAAATCTCTTAATGTCACTTTTATTAATCCGATTGTCATTTGTGCGCAAATAAATTTAAATAAAGCAAAAATTTTACTCACTTTATACGTTATAATCCAGCAATTTATAAAATCCCCCGTGCATTGTAGGAAAAGTATTTCCATCACAATTTCTATAGAATTCCGTGTATAACAAGCTTTTCTTGAATGCCTACTAGCCCCTACAAATTTAAAAGTATAAAATGCCATTTTGATCTTTTGTTTTCTTTTGTACAAATGAGAAATTATAATTTCAACTATAGATAAAATAGTATAAAAGATTGTAAATTTCGTATGTCGTTTTAAAATCAAATCACTTTTTAAAGAAAGCATAATTATTGTCAAAACAGAACAATAAATAACGGTTAAATTTGATATAATTGAGCCGACTAGAGAGACATATAAAGTGCTCTTAATATTAATGTATAATTTCATATATTGAAGAAGAACTCCTTGCCAATAAACAGAAAAAGCTGGTTTCCGCAACGACTCCCTTTTAAAAGAATATACTGTAGCACTGAAAACCAAGAAAATTATTAGAAAAGAACAAAAATATAAAAAAAGTAATAATAATAGTCCAAGACCCATCTTTTGACTACCTAGTGTAATATTTCTGGAATTAACAAAGTTATTTTGAACCATAATAATGTTTATACATTTTGTTTTTTAAATTGGGTTTTTAATTAATTTAATTCCAAATTTAAATTCCTGAGTTTAATTTTTTAATGAGTTTTATTAAAAACTAATGATCCCATGATTTTAATAGACAGCATATATAAAATTTAGATCTCTTAAATATAGATAAGCAACAAATGCCAAAAAACTTCAGCTAAAATTTTAATATGTTTTTTTATTGTAAGATTGACAGAATATAAAACTGAAGATCTCTTAAATATAGATAAGCAACAAATGCCAAAAAACTTCATTTAAAATTTTAATATGTTTTTTTATTGTAAGATTGACAGAATATAAAACTGAAGATCTCTTAAATATAGATAAGAAACAAATGCCAAAAAACTTCAGCTAAAATTTTAATATGTTTTTTTATTGTAAGATTGACAGAATATAAAATTTAGATCTCTTAAATATAGATAAGAAACAAATGCCAAAAAACTTCATTTAAAATTTTAATGAGTTTTTTTATTGTGAGATTGACATAAAAAATCTATGATCAATAAAAAAAACTCATTAAGAGGTAAAGTTTTGGTGGTATGTTTATACGATTTTATTAAAATAAGTATGACAATTTAAATTAAATTCTTCTATGAGATGTTTGATATTTGTGAAATATAGCAACAATCAGAAATCATAAGTTTTCATGTGAATTGCGTCAATTAGACACAATAAAATAAAGGCAATCAAGTTGTGGGGTAGTATTTGAATTTTAAAGCAAAATGTAGAAAATTAATTCACTTTTTGCTTCTGAATTAATTGTTTATTATAAGAAAAGTAAGATTTTGAGGTAAACATAGGACATTAGTATTATAATTATTTAAGCTAATACTAATTAATTACTCTTTTTATGATTATTTTCGACTTTTTATATACCAATTATTAATGGCAATAAAATTAAAGGTTTTAATGTCTTGTTGTTTAAAAAATTACATGAATATCCGGCCACGATTTGTATGTAATTCTTTAAATATCTTGGCGGGTATCTGGCGTTTAATAATTCTTTAGAATTTGTATTATAATTTCCAATCCTAATGGTATACAGAAACTTCATTTTTCGGTTTCTTGTGTATTAGTGCCTATTTAGCTTTTTAAATAAATATAAATAGTTGGATATATATATTGTACTTAAATAAATACGCATGTTTACCTCAAACTCTTACTTGGCACCCGATACGAGAGCACGCCGAAAAGGAGTTAATGATGCCCTAGCAGAACTATGGAAAGCTATATGAAATCACGAAAGATTAAAGGAGACAATGAACAGATTAATTGGTTTGTTCGGGGATCCTCAGATTCTGTAATTCGCTGGTTTATGGAAATTCAGAAAGAAAATCTGTCATGGGAAGTTGTGGAAAGGATGAAAAGAAGACCTAGAAGTATGCCACACTGGATATGGCTTAAGAAGATTGTTGAAAGAATGGATAGAAAGAAAAGAGCAACACACAAAATAAAAGAAGCCCTCAAAGAAGAGGAGGTATTACCTGTCAATATGATTGGTATGGATCACAAAGAAGTGAAAATGAGAGAAAAGAAGAAGATATTGCTGAATGAGAAGAAGAAGCACAGCATGGATCACAAAGAAGTGAATAAGAGAGTAGAAGAAGAAATATTGCTGAATGAGAGGAAGAAGCACAGCATGGATCACGAAGAAGTGAATAAAGAAGAAAGTGAATTGTTACAAAAAATAATAAAAAGATACCCACAAGCTACAAATAATGATCTAAAAATTAGAGATCCATGTAAGCTGGGTGTTTGTGAAATTAATACACCAGAAGGGAAAAGAGTATGCGTACCAGGACAAAGAAGAGTAGAACAAAGTATGATTGAAAAAACTAAAATACAATTAGATAAATTAGAACAGTGCGGAATAATAAGCAGATCAACATCAGAATGGAGAAGTCCAGTACGCCCAGTGGAAAAGCCAGATGGCACAGTTAGAGTGTGTACTAACTTGATAGCATTAAATGAGCTTGTTATAAAAGAAGATTACCCTACACCAATAATGAATGACTTAATAGAAAAATTACAAGGATCAACTGTTTTTACAGTGATTGATTTGAAAGATGGTTATTTCCAGATAGAAGTAAAGAAAGAACATAGATTTAAGACTGCATTCAAATTTGATAACAGATTATATGAATGGAATAGAATGCCGATGGGATATAAAAATGCACCAAGCATTTTCCAAAAGACAATGGACAAATTATTAGGAGATATGACTGGAAAAGGTGTTGAAGTATACCTTGATGATATTGTTGTACATGGTAAAACACAAGAAACACATGATAAATTAGCATTTGAAGTTTTCAAAAGATTGGAAGAGAATAATTTGTGTATAAACACGAAGAAATTACAATTAGCCAAAAACAAGATTAAACTTTTAGGAATAGTAGTAAATGGGAAAACCCAGAAATTAACAGAAGAATCAAGAACAGATATAATGAACTATCCGAGACCAACGGATACAAAAAGTTTAAGGAGATTTTTAGGAAAGATGAATTTCTTTTCAGCATTTATAAAAGATATGAGCAGAATTGCAATACCATTGTACGAAAAAACAGGGAAATATGCAAAATTTGAATGGACGAATGAAATGGAAAATAGTTTTTTGAAATTAAAAGATAATCTAATGGAAGAAGTATGCCTATACTTACCAGATTACGATAAAAAGTTTATATTAGAGACAGATGCTTCAGATACAGGTTTAGGAGCAGCATTATTTCAAAAAGATAACAATGGAAAATTAGTACCAATACGATTAGCGTCTAGGAAATTGACAAGCGCAGAAAAGAATTATGGAATTACAGAAAAAGAATTTTTAGCTGTGGTCTGGGGAATAGAGCACTTTGACTACCAATTAAGAGGTAGAAGCTTTAGTTTAATTACCGATCACATCGCATTAGAAGCGATTAAACAGAAAGGGGATTTTGGGAACAAAAGAATGTGTAGATGGATTGAAAGAATCCAAGATTATGACTTTGATATAACTTATAAGAAAGGAGAAACAGTAATTACAGCAGATGCGCTAAGTAGGATATATGAAAATGATGAAAATGAAAAGGAGGAAAAACAAGATGAAATGAACGAGGAAAATAAAATTAAAATAATTAGGAGCATACATGAAAAATTGATCCATAGAGGAATAGTGCCAGTTAAATATGAATTAGAAAAACAATTCAAGTGGCCAAAAGTAAATCAGCTGATTGAGAAGGTTATCAGCTCATGTGAAATATGTAGTAAGAATAGTCGAAAATTAGGAGGAGGATGTGAATTTGTAACCACATCAGAACCATTGGAAAAAACAGCAATAGACATTATGAAAATAAGTGAAGAAGATAGTACAGTACTTGTATTTATAGATTACTATACAAGGAAGATTAAAATAAAAGTGTTAAAGTCTAGAACGACGAAAGATATTTTAATGGCTTTGAGAAGCATATTTAAAGAAGTAGGGACTCCAAAAGAATTAAATACAGATAATGCAAAAGAATTTTTAAATTTCTGCACAGATCTGAACATAGTGCAGCATTTGACAAGTGTGGAGAAGCATCAATCAAACGGAAGAGTGGAAAGAGCAATAAGAACCATCAGGGATGGATTGGCGAAAAGTAAAGAGTTAAATAAGAATATTGAAGAAAGACTTAATATGATTGAGAATGCTTACAACAATACGCTACATTCAGGAATTGGAATGACACCTGAAGAAGCAATAAAAGGCGACGAAAATATACATGAAAAGATAAATAAAACTATGGAAAAATATGAAGGACAATTTAAAAAAATGAAAAGAGAAAAATTTATTGTAGGGCAGCAAGTAAGAATTGCCAATAAGGAAAATTTGAAGACAAAAGGGAAATCGTATGACAGATTTCAAGAAAGAGGAGTAGTGACGCATGACGTAGGAAACGATTCTTATATCGTTAAACATGAATCAGGGAACCAATTTAAAATTAATCACTCCGATCTAAAAGCAATTAACATAGCTCAGTAAGAGTTTGCTTTAATGCGGGGGAAGTTGGATATATATATTGTACTTAAATAAATACCCATGTTTACCTCAAACTCTTACTTAAATTAAAAATATGAATCCTCTTGTGTAGTTTAAGCCATAATGGCAGTTTTAAACAGGCAATCGTTTTTTTGAGTTAGATTATTTCCATTTAAGCTAATACTAATAGTCTAAAATAATCATAACAAGGGATTTTATTAAATAGCTATAATCCAACCCTAATTAAAAAAGACTCTTTTTTTGTTTTTCTTGGCTTTTAATAATAATTTCGAGAGCAGTATCCTAACGTAGCAAGTCTTATAATTTTTTTAAGAAAATCCTCAAGATTTATAATTTAATTTTAGATCAATTTTTTAGAAGCGTTTATATTAACAAGAGATTATAAACAACACAGCAGGAATACAATTGAAACAAAAGGAGTTGTAAACTATGAGAAAGCTCATTTGAGAGCAAAAAAAACAATCCAAAAGTTGACCTGTGTTGTTTGTAGTTTGTAAATAGATTGAGGAGTATTCTAAATAAAAAATTTACAAAGAATAAGGCTTTTCAATATATTACTCTATCAATATTATTGTTATAATCGGTCAAGATTAATACCCCTATGACAATAAATATTTTAAGTAGTAACAATTATAATTATTCTTTAAGAAATAATTACATTTACTTGTATTACTGAGTTCACAAATTCAACAAGAAGTTCAGGAGTGAAATAGTGATCGGGTTTGAGATCAAAGCCTACTTTCAATCATTGATTCTTAAGAAGGCTTTCTAAACATTGCTTTTGATGGCAGATGAGGCTTCAAAGAGGTAGATTGCCGAAAAGAATATGGGTGCTGCCAGAGAAGATGGTAGAAGCAAGGCCGGAAACAGAGCCCAGGGTATTCCCAAAAATGTAAGATAATTCTTTATTGTGCCAGCGAAGATAACTTAAGCCCTTCTGTAAATAAGTTTTTAATCTTTAAGAGTATTTAGTGATTATATTAATGATGGATTTTGCAACAAACGTTATTTTAAACTTTAATTTAAAGATAATCATAACAAAAGGATTTATTAATTAGTGTTACCTTAAATAGCTATAAATTAGGCCTTTATTTAAATAATTAATGTTACCTTAAATAGCTATAAATTGGGTTTTTATTTAAATAATTAATGTTACCTTAAATAGCTATAAATTGGGTTTTTATTTAAATAATTAATGTTACCTTAAATAGCTATAAATTGGGCTTTTATTTAAATAATTAATGTTGTTATTTAAAGACTAATTACACATTAGGGGATAATTATTTAATACCATTTCTACAATTATTATTTATATGTTTATGATGTCACATTTTCTATCTGCTTTTTACTAGTCCATAAATTTTGTCTGTTTTCCATTTAATACAGTAATATATGTCAATCTTTTATTTAATAAAATAAAAAATTTTATTTTAAGAATACAACAAGAAAAATATTAATTTTAAATGAAATTCATTTATTCAAGCTTTTTATCTTCAGTTCCCACTTCTTCGATTTCAGAAAGCATATGAGTACTTGCCTCACATTCTGAGCTATCAGCATTAACTTGTTCAGGAATTTCTAATGCTCCACTTTTAAATCCAATTTCACATTTGGGTTTTTTTGTTTCAACCATTTCATAGTATTTTGCTTTAAAACTTTCAAATTGTTTTTTAATACTCTCAAAAATAGCATCGATATCCCCATCAAACAACCTGTGAATGTTTTTAATATAAACATTGTAGATGAAATGTGGTCCTGTACCATTTGGTAAACTTATCCACCCTAGTAATGTCATTTTTAACACTTGATAGTAAGGGATACGATAAAGAATGAATGAAAACAGATTATCAATAGCAAGAAGGATTGAAATAACAAGAAAGTAGTGTTTATAAAATTTTCTCCACTCCTTAGACGTATTTCTAAAACTGTGGTGAATATTGTAAAATACCAATGAAGCGAGAGCTAGATTAACCAGGAAACTTAGCATGTGGGGTGAAAATTTTAAAGAATAATGAATTTAGAAAGAACTAATAAACATCAAGGGAAACGTATTTATTAACAAACTTGGCCGCTTATAATTAAAAAAGCATTAAATTTCTAAAAAGGTTGGAATTTATATTTAGCAAACGAAAAGGCTAAAAAAAATTACAAGATCAATCATTTTTAAGTCTGTTTTACTTTTCTTCTAGGTTTCACCTTATAAGGATTTTTTATAATCTTTATAATTAGTGCTAAACTAAAATTAAATAAATGATCTTTAAATGCCTAATAAGACTTCTTATAACAACAATTAGTTTTTCATTTCTTTTAAACTATTTTTTCTTTGGAAACAGGAAATGCTTACTATTTTTTTATATAATTGTTAAAGTTAGCCCCTATGTCATTAAATTCTATTTACAAAAACTTTTTTTTTAGATTAAAAAGCATTTCTGCTAAAAGTAGCCAAATAAATAATTTTTGGATCAGAACAGTCGGATAGAATACGATTTTATTGAATTTATTCAAACTGTTAATAATAATTTTTAATCAAACACTTGTTTTATTTTTGGGTAATTATTTAAGTATATATAATATTCTATCTTTTTAAACTATACGATTGATTAAATTAAAAAATTAATTTATTGATACAGGCTCATACTAATATTACTTAAGAACAAAATAGAACTGCTTTAAGTTCCTCTAAATCTAAAAAAAAAAATGTTTTTTGAACTTTTTAAAATTTGAAAATCACCCATATCATACCTTGTTATGTTTTGATTACTGGCAAATTCTTTTTGTAAAATATTTCAAAGCAACAGGGTTTTAAACAACACCTGTGCTCAAAAATAAAAAAAATGGTATTTATTAAAAGTATTAAAAAAGCAGCAAAAATCAGGTCCCCCCTACAACTCTACACAGCCTTATAGCTATTAATACCTCTTGTCGAAAGTCTACTCGCCTTAGAACAAAATGTTCCATTGACCTTAACTAGAATTTTAATTAGAGACATTACCTCACTGACATGTGCTTAAAACTAAAAAAAAATGTTGGATTTATTTAAGATGTAGTTGTTAATACTTGTTAGTTTTCTTCGTGTGTTTCTCTGTAACCCGGTCGGGGAACCGAATTGCTGCGTAAACCCCCCCACGGCCCTTATGCCAGCTTTAATCCCTCTGTCGAAAGTCGACTCGCCTTAGGACTAAATGTCCCATTGACCTTAACTAGGAGTTTAATTATAGACAGTACCTCACTGTCTTGGGCTCTCTACAGACCCCTGCGCTATGCTTACGTAGGCTTTCTACTGCCATGGGAGTTATGTTTGCCGCCACTACCCAAGGAGATCGGTTGTTTTTACAAGGCCCGATGCTAGTCTTTTTATAGTGGGGTTATTACGACTAGCGCCCACTTTTGTGACGGCGTCCCGGTTATTGTTCTTTTACCAACCAAAGCGAGGCTCGAACCCGGGCAGTCCAGGAGTGAATCAGCAAGCTGACCACCAGCCTTAAGCCGCCATGTGCTTAAAACTAATGTAAAAGTGAATCAAAAGGAATTAGTCTTAGCAAATTTTATATATTCAGGTTATGTTTATCTTAATAAACTTCTTCAGACGACGTGGCCGAGTGGTTATGGCGTTAGTCTAGAAAACTCATACGTTTACGTGCGCAGGTTCGAATCCTGTCGTCGTCGTTTTTTGAATAATATATTTTGTTATTGTCTTGTGCCATTGAAGATGGCGCAAGCTCTTAATCATTAAGTATTTAGTCATTAAGGGTATTTATTTAAATTATATTAATATAGGATAACACAACAGTTATCTTAAGACTATTAGACATTCGTGGTTATTTAATTAACTCTGGTTTAACAATTTTTATGTTTTTATAGTCGAATACAATCATAACAAGGATAATTATAAACAAGGTTTAACTTAAACAGCTATAGTTTAACCATTATATATTTTAGAATTAGTTTTAAAAAATAAAACTTATTCACTTTGTTTGTTTAGAAATGTAATCTAGCAGTGAAAAATTTAAAATTTGTTTGACGTATGCTTGAAATAACATTTTATTCTAATTTATTGTAGAGGTTGGTTTACTATGAGTAAGAGTTTGAGGTAAACATCGGTATTTATTTAAGTAAAATATATCCAACTCTATGTAAATTTTCATTTATCGGAAAAACACCTTTTTTTTATTATTAAGAATGCACTTCAAAAATAAATCCTTTGTCATTATAATTTGGTGTATAAAGAATATTTTTTAGCGCCACCAGAGTTCTACTGTATAATTTCGTAGTTTTACCATCTCTTGTTAATCCAATTTCTAGTCAACTTACTGCAGTGTTTTTGAAAGAAGCATGCAATTATAAAAAGAGTGAAAACTACATCACCAACCCCGCGCAGGTAAGATTTATTGTTAGAAACGGAAGCATGAGAGGGTATTTTGGTTTTATTTCTGTTTTTTTCCATAATTCAACATTTCTAGTAATTTTCTACTTAAATTACAAAATTTTTACTCCAGAAAAATGTTCTTACAAAAATTAAATTTAGAACCAAATCAATCTTATAGTACAACTGGAACGTTTGATAATATAGTTGAGAATCTTCAATTAAGTTTCAAACATGTAATAGTTTTAACACCATTTTCATCCTGTTCAGATTCCATGGAAACGATTCAAGAAAATTTAACCAAAGATATTTCAGTTACTACAATTACACCGAAAATGTTTGAAAAAGTTTCTAATTTATTTGATTGCACTCATGTTATTTTACAAGATAGAGAATTAATGGAAAAATTTGAATTAGATATTTCAAATATTA
The DNA here is from genome assembly GCF_051622035.1 of Arctopsyche grandis. Lineage (NCBI taxonomy): Eukaryota > Metazoa > Arthropoda > Insecta > Trichoptera > Hydropsychidae > Arctopsyche > Arctopsyche grandis. The sequence goes on along the minus strand of NW_027518494.1, from coordinate 17,036 downwards.
CAAAGCCAATTATAGAAATAAGTGATAAAAGTGAATTACCGGTGTTAAACTTATGTAAAATGCACATTAAAACGAAAAATGAAGAATCTTTTATAATTATTTTTATTTTATCTAAACTTTTTAAAGGGAAAGTCGTAACTAGAAGATCTAAAAAATTAGAAATATTTTTTAAAATTTTTAATATTGAATGGGAGATACTTACATATTCAGATGATTTAAATAAACAAAGTGAATGCATTGTATTTATGGATGAATATTTAGAATGTAAAGGAGAAAGAATATTCTGTATTGGAAATAAATCCTATGGATTTGATAATTTAAAAATTGACTTGACATTGGCGGGTAAATACAAACCAAGAATTGAAGAAGTTTATAGGGCTATAACGCCTGGTGTATTAAAAGGTTATAAAGATTTTGATTATGAGAGGTATAGGAATGTATCAAAATAATAACATTTCAGTTGTAATAACAAGTAATGTTGTTTTCTGTAGACCTATTAGACATTAAGGGTTATTTATTTAAGACTATTTCAACAAGTATTATAAGTAATTATTAATGTTATAATCGGCCAAGATTAATACCCCTAATGCCAATAAATATTTTAAGTAGTAACAATTAATATTAATAGGGGCTCTTATAGGCAGAATAAAAAATCCAATTACTAGTTCTTAAGAAGACTTTTAAAAGCATTGCCTTCGACCACAGAAGAGATATTGAAGAGTAAAATATACACAGGGGAGTTGAAGATTTAATCTTTAAGAGTGGGGAAGTTCTTTCTGAAGTTGGACATGCGAAGCTTAGAATTTAAGAATGACAAACTTTAATAAATAACGTTTAATGAGGGGCCTTAAGAAAACTTTTACGAGGATTTCTTTCCGAAAAAGACGACGTATCTAATAAGATAATATTACTGTGAAGCCGAAGTAACAGTTAGGCTAAAACTAAGACAAATTTTTATTAAATAATTTTTATAAAAACATTCCTATTACCGGATTTCTTTAAATATACACTAAATTAGTTTTTCTTAATAAGAATTAAACCTAAAGCCCCAATTTTTTTAACCCGAAGGGGGCATAGGGGAAGATAATGTGGCAATGGGCTGCGGGCATAGAGGGCAATGGCACTGAAATGTCTTCCAGACCCCTCTGCAAAAACGCGGCTTTTGTTATCTTCATAACCACTAAATACCTTTAATAATTAACGAATTTAATAATAAAGAGCAAAATTCATCTTTTATGTCACAAAACAATAGTAATAAAGGCCCCTTTTTAATTTAAAATTATAAAATATCCTGTTTTTTAGAATTTTTTATTGGGATTTAAAATAATTGATATTTTTAAAGGCGAAAGATTATAATAACACGCCTATTCATTAAATAAGATTAGTTTGCTTTATACCACATCTATTATAATTAAATAACCGTGAATATAAGTGTTTATAAAATACATTTAAAAAAACAGGGATAATTAGTTGAAGATAATCATAATAAGTGCCTTTATTAAGTTTTATTTGCTCAACAAGCTGAAAACCAACTGTTAATGTAAATTTATATTTTACCAACATTATGTGAACCCCCGTGATAGATAAAATACCGTATTTAAATTTTAGATTAAAATGATTTCTTTAATTGTGTTTAACACCAAGGATGCTAAATATGATAAAATACAACAAGTGATTAAAAATAAAAAAAAAAAAACAAATTTATTAACCAATTGATCTTACTATCACCTACAAAAAAGGTAACTTTTAAAACATCCTACACTGTTGATAGAGATCAGTTGAAACTTCTGGTGTTACACACCTACCATACCATTAAGGCTTTGGTTATAAGAGGGTTATATTTACAAGTTGATTACTAAGTTATCTGCAATTAATGCAGACCTCTTCTTAATCATTGCTAACAAATACTTAGTTACACTAGGTATTATATCAGCAGGCGTCTCACCTCCCATGAGAATCTGTGGTTGTTAATACTTGTTAGTTTTCTTCGTGTGTTTCTCTGTCGAAAGTCGACTCGCCTTAGGACTAAATGTCCCATTGACCTTAACTAGGAGTTTAATTATAGACAGTACCTCACTGTCTTGGGCTCTCTACAGACCCCTGCGCTATGCTTACGCAGGCTTTCTACTGCCATGGGAGTTATTGTTGCCGCCACTACCCAAGGAGATCGGTTGTTTTTACAAGGCCCGATCACGGCCTGATGCTTTTCTTTTTATAGTGGGGTTATTACGACTAGCGCCAACTTTTGCGACGGCGTCCCGGTTATTGTTCTTTTACCAACCAAAGCGAGGTTGAACCCAGGCAGCACAGGAGTGAATCAGCAAGCCGGCCACTATCCCAACGCCGTCGAAGTGTTTAAAATAAAAAATATTATAAGAGTTGATACACTATTTCTAAACATATTTGATGTTGCCCCTATGTCGTTAAATACTATTAGCAATATATAATAAACTTAAGTAAATGCCCTTTTTACCCCAAACTTTTACTTTTTATGAATTTTGGTACAATAATTTATTTAAGGCTTTAAACGGCATTATCTTTCATGTTGGGTGATTTTGCGGCCCTTTTTGTGTCATTTTATCTTTCATTGCCTTTATTTCTGTTCTATCCACACACTTATTTCTCGCGACTTTATTTTCTATTAAAAGTCTTCTTAAAAATTGGTGATTGGATTACAATATGTTTGTCTTTTAATATTCTTGATTATTTATTTAATTATGATAGATTACATAATAAATTAGAGCTTGAGGTAAATACGTGTATTTATATTTTTAATAGAATTTAATGACATAGGGGCAACTTAATCATATATAATCAACTTAATATATTGATCAAAAGTTTATGTTAAATGTAACGAAAGTAAGAGTTTGAGGTAAACACGGGGATTTAGTATTATAAGTCGAATATAATCATAACAAGGGCATTTATTAATTATTAATAGCTTAAATGACTATAATCCTGCCGTTATAGACAAATATAATCATAACAAGGGCATTTATTAAATAAGAATGAATGGCCATAATCTTGCCGTTATAGACAAATATAATCATAACAAGGGCATTTATTAATTATTAATAGCTTAAATGGGTATAATCTGGCCGCTATAGACAAATATAATCATAACATGAGCATTTATTAATTAGTAATAGCTTAAATGGTTATAATTTAATCTATTAATCCCCAATTAATACATAAAGGTATATTTAGTGTCTTTCTATAATGTGCAATAAATAAGGAATATTAACATTGCATGTATGTTGTTTATGTTAATTAATTGGCTATTAATGTTCTTTTTGGGTTTCTTAATTGCTCTATTCTTGCAATTCTTTTTTGTCTTACAAAAACATTGTTTTTAAAAAAATTAAAAAATATACCCATGCATCAACACAAACTAGATGAAGATGGTTTGGCTAGTAGCTACCTTATGCTTACCACTCTGATTCCAATTACTATTTATTTGCTTTATACAATTTTTAAGAGAACTTCTACTTTTATTTGTAAATGTAAGAATTGTTTACAAAAAAAAGGAAATTCAAAAATCAATAGAATTATTTGTTTAGGAGGTGTTTTTCTTGTAATTTCTATATTATTAAAGAACATTTTTACTATCAAGATTAAAGCCAAAGAGCTTGCTTTCGATCCTTACACTATTTTAAATATTTCTATTGAAAATACACCAAAGGAAATTAAGAAAAGTTATAAAAAATTGTTACGTTTTTTTAGTAGAAAATTAAACTCTAAAAATACAAAATTGGCTGCACAAGAAAGTATAAAAAATCTAAATAAAGCTTTTTCTATTTTAAAAGATGAAAAATCCCTTGAATCTTTTTTGAACGGATCAACTACATCAGAACTTTTAATTGCACTACCTTCTTTTATTCTTAATTTTAGTACCCCTTTTCTGGTTGTTTATATTTTAATTATTGCATTTGCTGTTCCTTTATTTTTTTTAAGGAAACATAAAAATTTCAAAAAAATTAGCATTTCTGGATCTTTTTATGCTTCTAATGAATTATTTTTAAAAGAAATTGAAAATTTTTCAGATATTGGAAATGTTTTATTACATCAATTTTTTATAATTATTGGAAAATCTGAAGAATTTAAAACTAGAAAATGGCTAGAGGAGTTACCTAATGAACAATTTTCATCTGAAAATCTCTTTATTCCATTGATTGATAATTCAGAAGGTTATAAAAGGATTGTTTTATGTCTTTCTAGGAAATTATCAAATAAAGAAGATACAGATTTTATTTTTGATTCAACTCTTAAATTGATAACTTCTTATAGAAAAATTGCATTTGAATTAGAAAAAGTAAAAATTGTGAAAAATTTATGCATTTTAGAAAAATTAATTCTTCAAAATTTAATAAATCCAGAATATTTTTTAGCACAATTTCCCTGTATTTCACTTGAACAAGCATTTAAATATTCAAAACAATTACCTAAAAACTTTAAACTAAATGAAGAATTTTTCACTTCTACTTTGAATAAAAATGATGGAATTTTAGCTTTGAATGTCTTTAAACAAATCCCAATTTTGTCTATTGAAAATTTAGAAACTTTTACTTTTAAAACTGAAGATTTAGAAAATTTAAATGATAATGTCGGGTTAAATAAAAAGAACTTAAAAACTATGTCAAAAGAAGGTGATTCATTCATAGTTTCAAAAGAGGCAATTGCTAATGTTGCATTTGATTTAATTTCCAAATCAAAATCTCCATTATGTCACACACCTTTTTATAATTCTACAATTAAAAACAGATGGTATATTTTTACAACAATTGGCAATACTTTTGTAGGGGGTTTAATAATTTTAGATCACTTTGAAGGTAAAAAGCACATTCAATTCAGTTTACCTTTCTCTACTGGAAAAAATGTAATAAAAGTACATGTTATGTCTAATGGATACCTTGGAAATGATTTATGTGCAGCTTTAAACATTAAATTTATTTAATTTTATTTTTTAAGATTTGTTTAATATTGAAAAAGTGTCTTAAAGTATATTTAATTATCAGTATTTCTATTAAAAGTGTAGTTTTGCCATTTAATAAGTGAGAGAAAGGTATAAGTACTTTATTTTTGAAATTTATTTAATATTGAAAAAGTGTCTTAAAGTATATTTAATTATCAGTATTTCTATTAAAAGTGTAGTTTTGCCATTTAATAAGTGAAAGAAAGGTATAAGTATTTTTTTCAAAATTGGCATATTTGAGATTTCCCAATGGCCAGGCTTTAATTTGTGTAGCTGTTTAAAAATAAGTTGGCAATTTCAAGATGAGTAAACTAAAAATTTATTACGATCAGCTTGGTTTATTAAATTTACAGAGTATATTTTATATTAACATAAAATTGTCTTATTGGTTTTTATAATCCGTTCAAAATTAGAAATTTATAAATTTATAAAGATCTGTAAGAAGAACTGATTTCTAAAACCTGTTAAATAAAACAATATTATTGTCTTATTGATTTTTATGGCCAGCTAATGATGAATAAACTAGCTAATTTATTGAGATCAGTAAGAAGAACGGACTTCAGGAATATTTTTGTATTAACATAAAATAGTCTTATTAGTTTTAATATTCAGCCCAAGATGAAAAAACTATAAATTTATTTAAATATGACGGGCGTATTAAATTTTCAGAATATTTTTAATTTCATAAGATTGGAAAGGGCTTTCAAACATATTTGAAGTTATTTTATAATTAAGCAATTTAAAAGCAACATTTCAACTTTAAAATTTCACAAAATTAAATAGCGGGCGTATTAAAACTTACAAAAGAAGTTGGATATGACTTTTTACATTCTTATAATAAAACGAGTAGCTTGAGATAAATCCTGAGCGTTTTAACAAAAATATTTTTATTTTTCTAATCGTTAATTGTCTGATGAGCTAAAGTAGACTATTTTTAGGGTTTATCATGATGATTTAAGCCAATACTATTTAATAAACACTCTTTTTATGATTTTCTTCGACTATAAATACTGTTTTGTCTTAAAACTGAATGCCCTTTAACTTTAAATTATCTTTGTATTGAATACCGTATGACTTCTTTGTATAACAATATGCACTTATCAACTTTAAATTATCTTTGTATTAAATACCGTATGACTTCTTTGTATAACAATATGCACTTTTTTGAACTTAAATTGCCGTTGGAATTATTAAATATTCATTTATACTTTTTTCTCTTTTAAAGATATCAAATACTACAAAAATTAAATTTAAATAATATTTGATCATACAATCTAATTTATTTTGTTCTCCTTTTTTAGCTTTTCTAAAAGGTGTAAATTAATATTTTCAAAAATTGTATCTGCTATATAAATTATTGAAGTTATGGAGAACATAACAAAATAAAAATATGGAGAACTAAGTAGATAAAATATTGCGTATTTACTGTTAGTATAAATCTCTTGTAGCCATAATAGTGAAATGAGATTTAAGAAAATGGTCGCCATGATAGAAATATCTGTAAAAATAACTCTAAATGAAATTAATCTAATCTGCCTTAAAATAACAGCAAACATAACAGAAATTGCATATATTATACTAACGGTAGAATACCCTGTAATAATACCTGTGGCATTTGAAATTTCATTTATCATGAAAAATTTTACTGCAAAGAAAATAAGTGTGGCCTCTAAGATACCAAATATAATATTAGAATATACAAATACTTTGTTGAAAAAAAGACGAACATTCCTATAAGTTTTAGGTTGTTCTAGAGCGGTTGCTTGATCCATGTCTTTATCAAATAATGAAATAGAAAAAGGAATCATGGAAGTAAAAAATAAATTGTAATAATTAAACAATATTGAACTGTAAATAGGTCTACCAGATGCGCCAGAATAAAGATTATAAATAAATTGTACAAAAATGAAAACAATGTTTTTATAATATGAATTAAGTGTCATTTTAGTGTACCTTTGTAAACAATATCTTCCATGTACGAATAACAGATTTTTTAACAGTTTAAACTGTGGGATCGAAAAATCTCCTGCCATTACAGCTTGTGTGCCTTCTTTTCCGATCACACCAATCCCAACACTTGAATTTTTAAGCATTCCAACATCATTGTTTCCATCCCCGATAGCTAATGTATTTCTGCCAGATTTAGATAGCATTGCTGCTATTCTGCCTTTTTGACTAGGGGTTGCTCTATAAATTACAAGACTAGTTTTGCTGAAAACACTTTCTGGATTTGTACTTTTTGGGTATTTCTCATCCATGCCAAATATTCTAGAAAGAGATGTTGTTGTTGGAGCTTCTAATTTTATTGATTCTTCTATGCGCTTTTGGGCTTCATATCCACTTAAAACAAAAAAATCATCCGATTCGACTAGGCCAGAACTTCTTGCACAAGCTACTGCCGTTTCTTTCTTGTCACCCGTTACCATCCAAATATTTATTCCCGCTTCTTTTAATGATTTCATAGTTTCTTTTACTTCATCTTGCATTTCATCTTCAATAAAAACTGATCCTAAATATTGGCTGTCAATTTCCAAACCATTGAATTCATCTTGTTCTTTTTTTTTCCTTTCAATAAAAAAGCTGTTACTCGGTGTGTTTTCTTGTTTTGATTCGTCAACCGCTTCTATATTCACAATAGTTGCAGATAAGAAATCTTTTACTTGGTTTTGATCCATTTCTTTATATTTTAATACTAACGATCTAAAATCGGTTGAAGAATTAATTATCTTAAGTTTATCCTTATCCCTTTCTTTATTTAATAATTTTTGATCAGATCCCTTAGCAAATAAATATGTTTTACTACAAATATTTATTACAACATCCATTCTTTGTCTTTTTGATTCAAATTCGCGGGTCCCTAAAATTTCAACATCAATTTTTTCGCCTAAAATGTCAATTATAACATAACATTCTTCTCGTTCTACTAAATTAAACCCAACTTTAGTCATGGCATCAAGAAAACAAAGTTCTTCTTGACTAAAGCCTTCTCTATTTTTGTTTACAATTTCAACAGAATTACAAATTAGCATATTTAAAATAACAAGTAGCTTTGTTTTATAAATATTTTCATTATTTAAAATTTCTATTAATTTCTCTTTTATTGTATTTTTTTCTATTTTAAGTATGTAATTTTTAATATCTTCAAATAATTCTTCTGGAGATATTAATTTTTGTAATTTATCTACGTGTAATTGTCTAAGAGTCATTAAATTCTTAGTTATTGTACCCGTTTTATCAGTTAAAATATAATCGATCACTCCAAGATCTTCAATCCCTGCAGAATTTCTACATTTTGAACCAATATCATCAATAATCATTCTAGAATCGTTAGATATGAAAGCTGAATGTATAAATCTAGCGATTTCTAACATAACATAAAGACTAAGAGGTATTAAATAAATATAAAGGATGTAATTAGAAAATATAGTAGTTAATAAGGAAGATCCAATACTTTTTATATTTAAATATTCTGATTCTTGATTTGAAGCTAAAAAAATTGTACCAAAAAGTATTGTAAAGAACATCATAAAAGCATACAAAATAAGTACAACACATAAAATAAAGTTAATTCTATTATCAAAAAGTGTTTTGGTTCTTTTAGTTTTATCTAAACTTTTCATCAATTTTGTATTAATTCCAACACCTACGACTAGTCCTAAACAAGATTCTGTATTTTTTAACGTAGATCCACATAAAATAACATTTTTTTCATTAGCTATTGATAATTTTCCGTCAATATTTAAATCACATTGAAAATTATCAAAAGAATCCCCCGTATCTTTAAGATCAAATGAAATAATTTTTTTAAAAAAATGTTCATAGCAAGAAGATCCCAAATTATCAAAATCTTCAAAAACATCTTCTGAAATTGTACAACAATTGTAATTTATGGGTGTTTCAATAGCATTTTTCTTTTTAAGATTTGATTCTCCATCAAGGCTAGAAGTCTGAACAAAACAGTGATTAGAACATTGTAATTTGTCTTTATGAAAACTTTTAGATCTTAAAAGTATAATATCAGCATAAACTTCTTGATTTCGTTTCACAATAATAAAATCCCCAGGCTTTATTTCTTGACAATTCTTTTCATTTACTAATAATTTATGACCCCCACCTTGTATTTCAACACAACTTAATAATTCTATTTTAGCGTAGTTTACTTGATCATCATCAATGTGCCTTTTATAATCTTCCATACCATCTTTAATCATAGAAACACCGACTACAATTACAAAAGCAAAAAGATAAGTGTATGGTTCAAAAGGACTTATTTTTGGGATTGATATTAAGATCAGTGTTATAAAGAAAAAAAAAGTTGAGCCTTTTCTTATTTGATCAATGAAATTTAGAGGGATAAAAGTGAGTAAAGTGTATCTACTAGTGACAATTTTGTTTGGTAACCAATTTAAATTGCTTTGATTTGGATTTAGAGCTCCTATTCCCAGATTGGAAGGGTTAGGTATCAATCTTTTGATTGTATAGTCTAGCATTAAGGAGTTAAATTTCGACAACAAACAAATAAATAAATTAATTTTAGAAACAGGAGTGATCGATTAAAAAGAAAAAAATGGTTTTGAAAAATAGAATTGAAAGTGAAAAATAAACTCTCCATTTTATTATTTAAACTTTATTTAGAAACAATAAATTATTGGATTTTTTTATTATTAGAGAAAACAAAGATGTTTATTTATATTGTAAAAAAAACTTATTAAATTGGTTTAAAAAGTCTGTAGATTTATGAAAACAAGATGTTTATTTATATTGTAAAAAAAAACTTATTAAATTGGTTTTAAAAGCATGTAGATTTATGAAAACAAGATGTTTATTTAGAGTTTAATAAATAGGGGCTTTTATAAAAATGCTGTTATCTGAAGTCTTAATAGACATAAAAGTCATTTATTAAATACTTTTTTAAAACAAATATTTAGCAAATTTGTAGGAAGAACCATTTTTAAATAAAAAACGACGGTTTTGGAAGATTTTTGGTCGTTTTTATCTTAATACACCAATTTTGACGGCGTTAGGATAGTGGTCGGCTTGCAGATTCACTCCTAAACTGCCCGGGTTCGAGCCTCGCTTTGGTAGGTAAAAGAACAATAACCGGGACGCCGTCACAAAAGTGGGCGCTGGTCGTAATAACCCCACTGTAAAAAAAAGACTAGCATCAGGCCGTGATCGGGCCTTGTAAAAACAACTGATCTCCTTGGGTAGTAGCGGCAACAATAACTCCCATAGCAGTAGAAAGCCTACGTAAGCATAGCGCAGGGGTCTGTAGAGAGCCCAAGACAGAGAGGTACTGGCTATAATTAAACTCCTAGTTAAGGTCAATGGGGCATTTAGTCCTAAGGCGAGTCGACTTTCGGCAGAGGGATTAAGCTGGCATAAGGGCCGTGGGGGGTTTACGCAGAAATGCGGTTCCCCGACCGGGTTACAGAGAAACACACGAAGAAAACTAACATGTATTAACAACTACAGCTTAAATAAATTCAACATTTTTTTTAGTACACCAATTTTTCAATTTAATGAAAAAAGTTTTTATTAGGTTTTAATTTTTAAAGTTACCCCTATGTCATTAAATACTTTAAGCATTATTAAATTTTTTTAAAAAATTTATTTAGATTTAAGACCGGAAAACAGTTTATAAGGCTTAAAAGAGATCCCTAGATGTAAATATTAAAAATGTGGCAAACTAAAGGTTAATATGTAAGTCGTTGTTTTCTTTAAGTAAAATTTTAGAACATATAAATATAAGTAAATATTCGATTATAGCCAATTAAGAAAATCTTTGGTAATAAAGACGCTTGTTATGATTATATTCGACTGTAAAAAAATAAAAGTGTAGATGGTTTTAATGGGTATTAATTTAATTGCAATAAATAATTTTTAAAATAATATTACTTTAAAGTGGGTTTAGAAATAAAAAACAAGGATAAAAGGAGCTAAACCGATGATATAAATAAAAAATATTTCATTGGTGTGACCTTTAATATATACAATGTGAATTCACCAATTGTATTTGTTACTACTTAAAATATTTATTGACATCAGGGGTATTAATCTTGGCCGATTATAACGTATTAATTGTAATAATAGTATGTGCTGTTTAATCCTTTATAAATTTAATTAAAATAAATACCCTTAGCATCTTTTTACTTTAATAATATAGGTCTTACACCATATCGATATCACAAGATAATATAAATAATTTAAAAATGGTTAAAATTTTGTTTTACAATATTGATTTGCACATATAAAACACTTTCTTTTTCAGCATGTAATTTATCAAAGGATTACTGACAATAGCCTATACTTATTGTTGAAATAGTCTTAAATAAATAAACCTTTAAAAAAAAATCGGATTTATTGAAAAGTGGTTGCCTACAGCAAAAAAAAAAAGTTTCCTACAAAACTCTGGAAGCCCCTATAGCATCTCTATCCCTCCGCCGACAGTCGGCTAGCCTTAGGACTAAGTGTCCCATTGACCTTGAGCTGGCGTTTAATTATAGACAGTACCATACTGTCTTCAATAAATAAACCTTAATGTCTAATAGGTCTACAGATAACAACACTTATTTATCAGAGCACATTCTATTTTGCACTCAACCTTTCAAGTACTGAGTTTAGACACTTCTATAGACTTACTACACTACTTACTAGTCGTTTTAGGAGCAAATAACAATTAACGAGGATTATAAATACAAAAGGTTGGCGTTTTCTCTTTACCAAGGTGATTTTCACTCGATTCCTGTGTTTTAAAAAATTGAATCTTTCGGGCTTTGCACAAAATAAGAGCGCAATACACCATTTAAATTGTTAAATAAATATTTCTAATGTGGAAATTAAAAGCCTTTAAAAACATAATCGTTTCACATCGAAGATAGAGAAAGCTCCACATCTTTGAAAGATTTAGTATTAGAATTAATTATCTCAGTTAGATTTGTATAGTCTTTCTCATCGAAATCTTTATAAATAGCATTTTCCACAGCTTTTCTATTTATAAATAAATAAAAATTTTTACCACCCTCCTTTTCAAATTTTTTTAAAAATGTCAATCAACTCATTGAGAAATTGAAAAAAACACAAACTTTTAGAGAGAATATTTTAAAATAATAATGTTAATAAGAAATCTATTTATTAAAAAGGGGGATCTTATTCTTTGTTTATTAAAATAAATATTATTTTTTATTCCCTACCCCTTTTTATTCTAGAAATCTTTATAAAAGAACCAATCTTTGTGAATTACTATAATTTAACATGTTTTTTGCAGTTTTTTTAAATTCTCTACTTTCTAATTTCCAAGGAGATAAAAATTTTCAATTTACTCACCCCAGAACCGATGTACAAATCTCTAAAAATATCGAATCTAACAGTAATTAAGTTATCATTTTACTATTTTGCTAAACTTAGTTATCTTAAAACACATTTTATTGGTGTTATTATTTTTGCAACAATTCTAAAGAATTATATCATAGGCCAAACTTTGGAAATAAAAGTGATGTTAAAACATTCTAACACAGCAACAGAAGTTAAAATGGCTTTTCTTAAGATATCTCTCTTTAATTCGTTTCGGGCTGGAATGAATCTTTTAACCGATTTTGTATTTGGAAAACAATTAGCTTATTATGGTGGTTACATTGCTATTAAAATTTTAAAAGGGGTGCTTTATAAAGAAATAAGAGAATTTAACGATTTCCAAGGAAGTGAGTTTGAATATTATGTAGGAGAAGGTGGAAAAGCTTTGGCAAAAACGTGTAGATCTATTATGTTTGAATTGTTTTCAAAAATATCACATTTTATATTTGGTTTGTTAAGTTGTATTAAAATGGACACTACTGAAGGTAAAATTGCCACAAAAGTTTATATGACAGCATTATTAATTATAGGAGGAGTACAATTTTTTAAATTAAAAAAAATTGCTAATCTGTATAAAAAAACTATTGATGTTGGATTGGAAAAAGAGAAAGAAATTAAAGAAATTATTGAAAATATGGCGGTTTTTAAAGCTTATGGTGCTGAAGAGCATTCTGTAATTAAATTTCAAAGGGTTTCACAAAGATTTGAAAAAGCTAATATCCTTACACAATTTTGGAAATTAACGTCAGTATTTTTTTATGATATAACAACTTCGGCAGTTAAACCTGGAATTACAATGATATTTATACTTTTTGCTAAACCATTTAAAACCATTGATAACGGGGATGTTTTTAATTTCTTAGAAGTTTTGGACGGAATGTTAAAAACTATAGGTTTATCGGTTGATATTTTTACTGAATTAAGAAATTCAATTCAAGTTGCACACGAATGTATTGAGTACATGTATTTATGTGCAAGGTTAGTTGGCAGGAAAAGTATAAAAACAACATTTAATAACGATTTAGAAATTAATAATGTGTTTTATTCTAATAAAAGTAAGAAAATATTTTCGGGTATTAATTTTACAATTAATAAAGGAGATAAAATAGCACTTTTTGGTAAAAATGGTGAAGGTAAGAGTTCTATAATAAAATTAATTTTAGGTTTTGATGAGTTTCAAGGCACAATTTTAATAGATGGGGTAGATATTCAAAAACTAGCCATTCAAGAATACAGAAGTTTGTTTACATATGTCCCACAAGATACAGCTTTATTCGATGAAACGATTTTCTATAATTTAATATTTGGAAATAATAAATCATATGGCGAAGTAATAGAGGAGTGTAAAAGAATGAAAATACATGATAGAATTATGTCATTTCCTAAAGGATATAACACAGAAGTTGGTGAAGGTGGAAAATTGCTGAATGGTGGACTAAGACAGAAAATATTTTATACAAGGGCTCTTTTAACAGATTCAGAAATCTACATGTTCGATGAGCCTTCAAATAATTTAGATCTTAATCACCGTACATTTTTAGAAGAATATTTAAACGACCCGAAATATTCTCAAAAAACATTTTTTGTAATTTGCCATGATTTAAAAATAGTTAGAACTTTTAAAAAGATTTTACAATTAGAAGATGGAAAAATAAAGGTTGTTGATACAATTTAAAATAAATTAACCTTTTATTTCGACTAATTGTTGCTGTAAAAGACTTATTAAGGGTTGGGCTATTTATTTGGCCTCTAAATACTATCGCAATATTTATTTTAAGGCAAAAATACATAAGGGGATTTAATTAATAATATTTTATAATTAAAACACCCATAATAGTTTTATGTATTCTTTCAATTAATTGGTTGATATGGATCTGGTTTATAAGATATTATCTTATGTATTAATGGCTTAAATTATTTTTAATTTGGCGATTTCTTTCACTGTAAACTTTTTTAGGTCCGATCTTCTGAAGTACTTTTTTATTGAGTTCTGTAGGATATTATTCTTCGTTTATATAGTAGCTCAGCTGGATTAAGATTTTTGCTCCAGATAGGGCTATTTTAATTTATTCTTTTTATGACCATTTTGTTTCAGTCAGAATTTGCACAATTGTCGTCTCTTGAGCCTGGTTGTTTAAGCTCTTCGATTAGAATTCGCACGATTTTTTAATGTCTTAATACTTTCCCCACGGGTTGCATCCTTGTAAAAGCATTGTGCCAATTTATGCACTGTTTGAGAATATTTTACTGATCTCTGTTTCCAATTTTGTAAACGTCTTAAGTTCTTCTCTAATAATTAGTTGCTCCTGGGGTTCTTCATTATTTGATGTTTACCTTAGTATTTGGTCTGGCTATGGTAATTTCATATTTTTCATTTCCCTTACTTGACCTTCTTCTAAGATTAATAGTTTTTATTTCATGAGGTTATTTAAACCAGCTTTTCTAATTTACCTTGTTTCTATTTGCACTTTTAATATTGTTTTTTTTTCTCTTAACCTTTTACTATTAGGAAATATGCCGTTAATAGTGTGCCGTCTATCCTTTTCGCAGCTTTTTTATATATATATATTAATTATAAATAGAATTTAATGACATAGGGGGGAACTATAACAGTTATTATTTTCCTATAAAGGGAAAACCTAGGCAGGTGAACGTTTAAAATCGGTTTCCAAGACTAATTATTTTTATCTTAAATTTAAACCGGATTAGTGGGGTTAAGTAGTTTTTTTTTCACCCGTTAAAAATAATTAATTTATTTTAGCCTAAAAACGTAAATAAATAGATTTAATTAAAAAAGAAATATCTCAGTATTTAATTTACCGGGTTATTTTCCGAGAGCATTTAGTTTATAGAATTGATTGCACATGTCCAAGCTTATAGAATAAAAAGAAAGACCCTCCTATTTGTGGCATAACCGTTCCTGCCTTACGTTTTCAGTTCTGTTAAACTTCATTTCCGAAGCTTGAATTTAGCTTTAGCGTTTAGTTCACCTTTGATATTTGTTTCTGACATTAAAGCTTGCTAAATGGGGTTTTAACAGGGAAATTCTTTGTGGGACAGCATCTAATTAATTAAAAAAAAATATCGGATTTATTGAAAAGTGGTTGCCTACAGCAAAAAAAGAAGTTTCCTACAAAACTCTGGGAGGCCCCTATAGCATCTCTATCCCTCTGCCGACAGTCGGCTAGCCTTAGGACTAAGTGTCCCATTGACCTTGAGCTGGCGTTTAATTATAGACAATACCATACTGTCTTGAGGTCTAATTAATTACTTTGGTTATTTTCAAACTTCTTTAAACTTTCTTCATTATGTCAATATAGTCTGAGATAAAATTACCTCCTTTATGCCTATGGCGCAAGAATTCTTTCAAAGATGATTTTTTGTGTCTGACATATGTCAATCCCCCTTTTCTGTCAAAACGCAGTCTTAGAAGAATCTCAATATACATTCTTCTTTAAGTTTCTTCTTATTTTTGACATTATTTGAAATCTCTTTACCTCCTTCTATGTTTGACATATGTCAACCTCTATTTTTTTTCGTTAAAATTAAATTAATCAGAAATATTACAAATTGTTCAGAGATCTCAAAACACCATTTATCTTGAGTTGTTTATACTTTCAATAATTTTTTTGTATGAAAGCTTATTTTTCGAATTAATTCAGCCCCTTTACCTCGGAGTTTATTTAAACTTTTTCAGATTAATTACCCTCAAAGAAATGAGAAAGCACTCAAAATTTATTTTTTGTTTATTTACTGCGTAAAAACTAGCAGTGACTCAGAATCAGACGGCTTATCGCAGTATTTACGTTCATCAGACAATGCAAATGGTTCGTTGGATATAACTCTTGGGGAGATTGATAATCTTCAATCATTTGAAGATGCGAAATCAGACGGCTTATCGCAGTATATACGTTCATCAGACAATGAAAATGGTTCGTTGGATATAACTCTTGGGGAGATTGATAATCTTCAACCATTTGAAGATGCGGAAAATATGAATACTTCTGACCCTATAAACGAAGTTATTTTTGATAAAAATTCAAGTATAAAGGATATGACTGCTATATATTTGCCAGAATACAAGGATGGTATTTCGGAAACCGGGGTTTTCACTGAGCAAGAGTTAGAGCTTTCCCCAAATGTCAGCCAATCGCCTGTTCCAAACCCTAGCACAACTTTTAATAGTAGCTCTGGCGGCACAGGGACTAGGCCCCCTTCTAAACGAACAAGAGTTCCAAATTCTGATGCTGAAAACCAAAGCTCAGAAGAATGTAATAGTGAAGCTGGAAACGGTAGCACTCCTAAAATACAAAAAGTGTTAACTGGTACTGATAATAATACTGAACAAACAACCCCTTAGGTAAAAACCAGCAAAAATAAATTTGAAGATTTATTAATAGATTTTGTCTTGTGCCATCGAAGATGGCGTAAGCTCTTCATTATTAAAGTATTTAGTCATTAAGGGTATTTATTTAAATAATATTAATAGAGGATAACACAACAGATTTAATAAAGAAATTGATTTATTATAAAATAACTTTACATCATAGCTTTAGCCTTTTTTCAGCACGAGCAGAAAAACATCCTAAAACATCTCCTACAGATCTTAATCTTTTTATAAAATATACATTAAAATTTTTCGATTCAGGGGAAGGGGTAATCAATAACGAGCATGTTTTAGAAGAAGAAGAAGAAGTAATGAAGGGGGAAA